>NC_035433.2:95435472-95739847 GCF_002127325.2 Helianthus annuus
ATTGGTTGTTGATGTTGATGTTGGTTTCGTGGCGGACTGTTGACCTCTTGATGAATCAGTCATCTTTGGTTGAATCTTTAGTTAGCCACCCCCATAAGTGAGGGGTTCGGTTTCGGTTAAAATTATTGTTGTTAACATTGTTTCGGTTCCTTTGCACATTTTCCTCAGTTGATGATTGTTGGCATAACCGTCACCACTCCTATACTCGTATCTATCTTCATTCTCAAAACCTCCCTCATCATAGAAGTTCCCCTTGTTCTCATAATCTCCAAATCCCTCATTCTTAAACCTATTATCATCCCTTTTATCGTAGTATCCTGATCATTTGTGTGATAAGTATAAACACTCACCCTCTGGTGATTGACATCACGGAACACTAAATGGGTCATCATCATTGATGTTGTTCCAAAATTCTCCACGATCGGGATTTTGTTGCTCGAATTAACCCGCTTGAACTCGGGTAACATGCTCATACATGGGATTGCCACGGTTAAGAGCAGGTCCACGGTTTGGGTTGAGGTTATGGTTGTTGGGATTTGGTGGAAGTTGTTGATTCTCAAGGGGGTATTCTTAGCGTTGGGCTTGGCATTGGTTGAGATGTGTTAGGGTCGGTGGTCTTCGGTTGTTGCTACCACCCGACCGTTAACCTCTTGATGAACTGGTCATCTTCGGTTGAATATTTGATTAGACACCCATACAAGTGAGGGATCTAGTTTCGGTTAACATTATTATTGTTAACATTGTTTCGGTTCCTTTGCACATTTTCCTTAGTTGACGATTGTTGGCATAATCGTCACCACTCCGATACTAGTACCTATCTTCATTCTCAAAACTTCCCTCATCATAGAAGTTCCCCTTGTTCTCATAATCTTCAAATCCGTCATTGTCAAACCCGTTGTCATCCCTGTTATCATAGTTCCCTCATCATCTGTGTAATAAGTATGAACACTTACCCTCAAGTGATTGATATCACGGAACACTAAACGGGTCATCATCATTGATGTTGTTCCTTAATTCGCCATGGTTGGGAATTTATTGCTCAAATTAACCCGCTTGAACTTGGGTAACATGCTCATACATGGGATTGCCACGGTTAGGAGCAGGTCCATGGTTTGCGTTGAGGTTATGGTTGTTGGGATTTAGTGGAAGTTGTTGATTCTTAAGGGGGTAATCTTAGCATTGGGCTTGGCGTTGGTTGAGATGTGCTAGGGTCGGTGGTATTCATTTTGTGACACCCCAGGAAAATCAGTGAACAGTGCAGTTTACCTAGCTTCCTCAGTGAGTGCATACCAAATTTCGGGACGAAATTTCCAATTAGTTGGGGATAATGTGACAACTCGAAATTCCGAACCTATTTTGTGTAACGTTTATGACACGACTTTATGAACTTGAATGATTATGTGAAATATATATTGATACGTGATTATGTGAACGTTATTAATTGAGTGGTGATGTGATTATGTTATACATCAATGTGTATTGTGTAAATATGTGTATGTGTAGATAACCCGAACCGCACAACACTCACACTAGTACAAGCCCTTTGGGTCGTGTCCTTTGTAATCGGACTCTAGAGTGGCCCAAGTGAGGGTCCGGCCTATCTTACACGTTTAACATAGGGGATGTGATAATTCCTTGACACTTTTAAAAAAACACAATATACACACAACCCTAGCTAGCCTCTCTCTCTCAAAACCCGACGGCAACAAGCTGTGGTGATCGAAGATTTGGCTTTTCACTTGGATCGTTCTCGGTTTGATTATAATCGGTTAGTGTTTGATTGTGTTTAGTGATTGAATGATTATTACATGTTTTGATTTAAACGAGTAGGAGTGATTGTTATGTCAAATAATATGAACCGTATATAGACAATCTTGTGGATCGGTTTGCATGTGAATAACTTAGAAATTGATCTGATGATGCTCGCTAAACTGCTGTGATGTTATTTAGTTCGAATTGTAATCATGATGTTCATAAGAATTGGCTGTTATGCTCTTGTCGAATGGATCGGACATGATGTTAATTGTTGTCGATGTGTATAAACCGGCTCTAGGGGTAAATCGGATAGGTTGAATGTTCTAAGTTATTGTTCATGTTATGATGCTTACTAGGGTTCTTGAAATTGGTGGTAACAATCCTTGTTTAATCGAATAGGTAGTGGGATAGAAACTGTTAGTTGATTTGTGGGTAAACTTGGAAATATGTAACTGATTGCTTGAATGGTGGAATTTGTTAAAACAACCGCACAAGACTTCTTGGTGTACAAGAAGTCCAACCGCACAACTAGGCGGATCACACAAGACTTATCGCACAAACCGGTCCAATCACACAAGTGCAGCCCAGTCGCACAAAGGCAGCCTGGTCGCACAAGGCTGTACTTTGGGCCGGACAGCCCAATATCCATCGCACAAGCCCAAACTGCCTGGTCGCACAAGTTGTTTTATGATGGGCCGGGCAGCCCAGTCCGCCTAGACGCACAACTGTATCCGGACCGCACAAGTTATTGTGTGGGCCGCTCACACTATTGGACCGCACAAGTTCACTAAACGTGTTAATTGGGCCATAATCTGAACCGGGCCGTAATATGTTAAAATTTGTATGTAATACGATGGACCGCACAAGCCCACCATTATGCTTTATTTATTTGGGCCGAGATCACTATGTTGGATTGTATAGATATATTTGATTTGTTACTCAGTTGGGCCGGGTAAGGTTTGGGCCTCGACTTACATCGCACAAGATGGTTGGGCTCGCACAAGCTCTTTGGCCCAACCATCCGAATAGCACAATTAGTGTACTTAATATGTTTGCGTGCATACGTGTTTGCCATGTTGTATACGTGCATCATTGAACCAAACCTGACTTGTATTACAACAATGCTAGGACGTGATTGACCAATTACTAGCTTATCTATACCCTTTGTGTATCTGCCGAGCAAACCAAGGTGAGTTCACACAGCCAAGGCATGGGATTCCCGGGTTGGGAATTGGGTTGGATATGATAAAATGGAATGATTACTCGTACTTACGCATATACCAGACTATAGACCATCGTCCTCAGGTTAGTCAGGACACGTTACGTAAAGCCTACGTAACCCAGTATGTTTGCCATTTGTCTCCCGGGTCGGGAGGACACGTTACGTAAAGCCTACGTAACCCAATACCTTCTACTGGCTTCCGGGTCGGAAGGCCACGCTACGTAAAGCCTGCGTAGCCCCCACGCGTACCATGTCCTCGGGGAAGGGCACGTCACGTAAAGCCTACGTGACCCTGTACGTATTCCTGTTCTCGGTAAAGAAGAACACATGGTCGGAAGTTAGTCTAGTAAGTACCATAATGAGAAGCCGTTATCAAGGATAAACGTGAGAATTCCTCACCAATAGAATACACTTGCTTGGGAAGCCTTATTAGATGAATTTACGCATGATTAATACCAACTTATCTCCTGTGAACTCGCTCAACTAGTTTGTTGATTATTTGCTGCATGCCTTGCAGGACCTTAGGTATACTTGGAGCTTGCACCAGAGGAGAAGCGGGTCGTTGTGGACAAGAACTCGTGAATGCTTATTAAACACTTTTACATTCACACATTGATACTTATGTTTTGGGTTTTACATTTAATGCTTCCGCTACTTAAACAGTGTTTGGTTTTGAACACCAATTATGTCTTTGATTATTATTAAATGCTATGTTTGATATAATTGGTGGCTTGATCCTGGTCAGTCACGCTCCCAAGCGGTGGTGCTCCGCAGGTGGATTTTGGGGGTGTGACAGATTGGTATCAGAGCCATTGGTTATAGAGAACTTGGTTTTAATATGGGAAAACGTTTTTATTAAAACCAGACTATAACCAGAACAGTGCTCTCAACGATCCACAACGACGCTTCGCTCCACGTGCAAGACTCGACACCCTAGGTAATAAGGTTTATGTTTATTGCCTGTTTGCTAGAACTGCTTAGAACTTTGCTCGCATTACTCTTAGATACACATGCCTTTGTTATATGAGAACGCTTATATGCCTACACTTTTCTGTCATCGCCCTACTCGCGAACCATTCTTACGTATGCTACTTGTTACTATGAAGATCATGTCTGGACGAATCAACATGACACAAGCCCAGCTAGAGGCTCTCGTTCAAGCTCAAGTTGCTGCGGCACTTGCAGCCGCACACACAGGAGGTATATCCTGTAGTTATAGCACACACTAGGATCTTTAGATCCTACACTCCTAAACTAGCCCTTGTAATTAAACCATGTCCTATTCGTACACAATAGGTCAACCAACACAGCAACCAGTCGGCATTTTCAAGAATTTTATGGACTGTCGTCCAGGTACCTTCAGCGGCACGGAGGGAGCGGTTGGACTCCTCCATTGGTTCGTAAGGCTCGAAACTGACTTCGAGGTGCATGATTGCCCTGAGTCTCGTAGAGTAAAGTTTGCTTCTAGGACACTCGAAGGTGCTGCATTAACCTGGTGGGAAGCACAGGTTCAGATGTTAGGACTGGCAGCTGCTAACGCCACTCCCTGGAACGAGTTTAAGGATTTAATTAAGGAAGAGTTTTGTAGTCGAGAAGACATCCACAAACTAGAGGAAGAGTTCCTCAACCTACAGATGGTGGGGTCTGAAATTGAAGTTTATACGAGGAGATCAAACGTGTTAGCCACATTTTGTCCTACCATGGTAGACTCTCCCACCAAGCGCATCGAACTGTATCTCAAAGGTCTAGTGCCCGAAATTCAGAGTCTGATGACCACGGCTAACCTTGGCACTATCCAGCAAGTCACTCGACTGGCTCATCGTCTCACAGACCAGGCTGTAGAACAGAACAAACTACCGAAGCGTGCTGAGACTGATACTGCATGTGCTTCTAGAGATAACAAACGCAAGTGGGATGAAAACCAGGGCACGGGATGGATTTGGGATGACTACTATTGGCCCGGACAGCAGTTTACTAGTAATCATGGGCAGAGAAGATATCTAGGAATTCACCCATGGTGCAACCATTGTAACAGACACCACAGTGGACGGTGTCGCAAGGAACGATGTCAGAGATGTCTTAAGATTGGTCATGAAGCTAAGGATTGTCGAAACTCACGTCCTGTAGGTCAGGAACAACAGCCTCAAGCCCCACAGGCTAAGTGGCAGCAGCAAAGCTTCGGAGGATGTTTTCAGTATAGTACAAAGGATCATTATGAAAGACACTACCCACAATTGAACTGGAACCAGAACCACGACCATGGAAGCAGGAACGGCAATGGGGCTAGCAGCGGAAGAAACAATGGAGACAATGACGCCCACGACCGTGTGTCTGGGATGAGTCAGGGTGATGCAAGGGACGATCTTAACGTAATAATGGGTAAGCTACTTCTTGTCGACTCTTATGTTACTATATTGTTTAATTCGGGTGTGAATACCAATTATATATCCACGAAGTTAGTCGAATGATAAATCATACACCAACTCCCTTGAACACCCAACGTGTCGTAGTGTTAGTTAATTGTAAAAGTCTAGAAGCTATACTTAGTTCAAGGCTGTACTCTTATCCTCGCTGGTCGGACGTTCCCTACCGACCTCATTCCTATAGTTCTGGACAGCACCTATAGCTCACGCACCGTACCGCTTAGCTTCAACTGAATTGGAAGAATTGTCAAAACAGCTACAAGGACCTTTTGGAAAAGGGTTTCATTCGTCCAAGCTCTTCGCCTTGGGGAGCTCCAGTACTTTTCGTGAAAAAGAAGGACGGTACGTTCAGGATGTGCATCGACTACCGTGAACTCAACAAGGTGACGGTGAAGAACCGTTATCCTCTTCCGCGCATAGACGACTTATTCGACCAGTTGCAAGGGTCGTGCTACTATTCGAAGATAGACTTGAGGTCTGGTTATCATCAGCTGAGAGTCCGGGATGAGGACGTCTCCAAGACAGCCTTCAGAACTCGTTACGGTCACTACGAGTTTCTTGTCATGCCATTTGGGTTAACAAACGCGCCTGCGGTATTTATGGATCTTATGAACAGGGTGTGCAAACCCTATCTCGACAAGTTCGTCATTGTTTTCATCGACGACATACTGATTTACTCCAAGAGTCAGGAGGAACACGAGCAGCATCTTCGCCTGATATTGGAACTTCTTCGGAAGGAACAGCTGTACGCCAAGCTTTCTAAATGCGACTTCTGGCTTCGTGAAGTCCACTTCTTAGGCCATGTGGTAAACAGGGATGGGATCCATGTCGATCCGTCCAAGGTAGACTCGATCAGAAACTGGCCTGCACCGCGTACGCCGACAGAAATACGACAATTCTTGGGTCTGGCAGGTTACTACAGACGGTTTATTAGAGACTTTTCGAAGATTGCTCAGCCACTTACGCTACTGACACAGAAGGGTGTTACCTATCGCTGGGGAGAGCCCCAGGAGACTGCTTTTCAGCACTTAAAGGATAGGCTTTGCAGCGCACCTATTCTTTCACTGCCAGAGGGCACAGAAGACTTCGTGGTTTATTGTGATGCATCCATTCGGGGACTGGGATGTGTGTTAATGCAGCGCGACAAGATTATTGCTTACGCTTCACAAGATTCACGAACGGAACTACACAACGCACGATTTAGAGCTGGGAGCTGTTGTTTTCGCGCTTAAGATATGGCGACACTACCTGTACGGTACCAGGTGCACGATTTACACCGATCACAGGAGTCTCGAGCATATCCTTAAGCAAAAGGATTTGAACATGCGTCAACGAAGATGGGTTGAACTACTTAACGACTACGAATGCGCTATCAAGTACCATCCAGGCAAAGCCAATGTTGTGGCTGATGCCCTCAGTCGGAAAGACACTTTACCACGGCGCGTGCGAGCGCTACAGCTTACAATTCAGTCTAGCCTTCCTGCACAGATACGAGATGCTCAGGTAGAAGCACTGAAGCCCGAAAACGTCAAGGCTGAAGCCTTACGCGGCTCACGACAGCAAATGGAACAGAAGGTAGACGGCGCCTACTATGTAACGGGCCGGATTTGGGTCCCACTTTATGGCAGTCTACGCGAACTTATAATGGATGAAGCTCACAAGTCTCGCTATTCGGTACATCCAGGGTCGGATAAAATGTACCACGATATCAGTACTACTTATTGGTGGCCTGGCATGAAGGCCCACATTGCTACGTACGTTGGAAAATGCTTGACCTGTGCGAGAGTCAAGGTCGAATATCAGAAACCAGCTGGCCTACTTCAGCAGCCTAAGATACCTCAATGGAAATGGGAAGAAATTTCCATGGATTTCGTTACAGGCCTACCTAGGTCCCAGCGTGGGAACGATACGATATGGGTCATAGTTGATCGACTCACCAAGTCTGCACACTTTCTACCGATTAAGGAAACGGACAAGTTCTCCACTCTTGCAGACGTATACCTCAAAGAAGTTGTCTCGAGGCACGGGGTGCCCACATCTATCATTTCGGATCGCGACGCACGATTCACATCAGAACTTTGGCAAGCGATGCACAAATCTTTTGGCTCACGACTAGACATGAGCACAGCATATCACCCTCAGACGGATGGGCAGTCTGAGCGAACGATTCAAACTCTTGAAGACATGCTTCGGGCATGCGTTATCGATTTCGGCAACGGCTGGGAAAAGCACCTCCCTTTAGTGGAGTTTTCGTATAATAATAGTTATCATACCAGCATTCAAGCCGCTCCATTCGAGGCATTGTACGGGCGTAAGTGCCGGTCACCTCTCTGTTGGGCAGAGGTGGGAGATAGTCAGATCACGGGTCCAGAGATTGTAGTGGACGCCACAGAAAAGATTGCACAGATACGACAACGCATGGCGGCAGCACGCGACCGTCAGAAAGCCTACGCGGACAAGCGTAGAAAGCCATTGGAATTCGAGGTCGGGGACCGGGTTTTATTGAAAGTCTCACCCTGGAAGGGTGTGGTTCGTTTTGGCAAACGGAGTAAACTGAATCCGCGATACGTCGGACCATTCGAAATTATAGAAAAGGTTGGCAAGGTAGCCTACAAGTTGAAACTACCAGCTGAACTCGGGGCAGTTCACAATGTTTTTCATGTATCGAACTTAAAGAAGTGCCTATCTGATGAAAACCTCATCATTCCTTTTAAGGAACTCACTATCGACGAGCGGTTGCAGTTCGTTGAGGAACCAGTAGAAATCACGGACCGGGATGTGAAGGTCCTCAAACACAAGAGAATCCCTCTTGTACGAGTTCGTTGGAACTCCAAACGTGGCCCAGAGTACACCTGGGAACGCGAAGACAGGATGACAGAAAAGTACCCCCAGTTATTCGGGAACAAGGCAACCACTACTGAGGATGGAGCTACTACTTCGGAATTTCGGGACGAAATTCCAGATCAACGGGGGGAGGATGTGACACCCCAGGAAAATCAGTGAACAGTGCAGTTTACCTAGCTTCCTCAGTGAGTGCATACCAAATTTCGGGACGAAATTTCCAATTAGTTGGGGATAATGTGACAACTCGAAATTCCGAACCTATTTTGTGTAACGTTTATGACACGACTTTATGAACTTGAATGATTATGTGAAATATATATTGATACGTGATTATGTGAACGTTATTAATTGAGTGGTGATGTGATTATGTTATACATCAATGTGTATTGTGTAAATATGTGTATGTGTAGATAACCCGAACCGCACAACACTCACACTAGTACAAGCCCTTTGGGCCGTGTCCTTTGTAATCGGACTCTAGAGTGGCCCAAGTGAGGGTCCGGCCTATCTTACACGTTTAACATAGGGGATGTGATAATTCCTTGACACTTTTAAAAAAACACAATATACACACAACCCTAGCTAGCCTCTCTCTCTCAAAACCCGACGGCAACAAGCTGTGGTGATCGAAGATTTGGCTTTTCACTTGGATCGTTCTCGGTTTGATTATAATCGGTTAGTGTTTGATTGTGTTTAGTGATTGAATGATTATTACATGTTTTGATTTAAACGAGTAGGAGTGATTGTTATGTCAAATAATATGAACCGTATATAGACAATCTTGTGGATCGGTTTGCATGTGAATAACTTAGAAATTGATCTGATGATGCTCGCTAAACTGCTGTGATGTTATTTAGTTCGAATTGTAATCATGATGTTCATAAGAATTGGCTGTTATGCTCTTGTCGAATGGATCGGACATGATGTTAATTGTTGTCGATGTGTATAAACCGGCTCTAGGGGTAAATCGGATAGGTTGAATGTTCTAAGTTATTGTTCATGTTATGATGCTTACTAGGGTTCTTGAAATTGGTGGTAACAATCCTTGTTTAATCGAATAGGTAGTGGGATAGAAACTGTTAGTTGATTTGTGGGTAAACTTGGAAATATGTAACTGATTGCTTGAATGGTGGAATTTGTTAAAACAACCGCACAAGACTTCTTGGTGTACAAGAAGTCCAACCGCACAACTAGGCGGATCACACAAGACTTATCGCACAAACCGGTCCAATCACACAAGTGCAGCCCAGTCGCACAAAGGCAGCCTGGTCGCACAAGGCTGTACTTTGGGCCGGACAGCCCAATATCCATCGCACAAGCCCAAACTGCCTGGTCGCACAAGTTGTTTTATGATGGGCCGGGCAGCCCAGTCCGCCTAGACGCACAACTGTATCCGGACCGCACAAGTTATTGTGTGGGCCGCTCACACTATTGGACCGCACAAGTTCACTAAACGTGTTAATTGGGCCATAATCTGAACCGGGCCGTAATATGTTAAAATTTGTATGTAATACGATGGACCGCACAAGCCCACCATTATGCTTTATTTATTTGGGCCGAGATCACTATGTTGGATTGTATAGATATATTTGATTTGTTACTCAGTTGGGCCGGGTAAGGTTTGGGCCTCGACTTACATCGCACAAGATGGTTGGGCTCGCACAAGCTCTTTGGCCCAACCATCCGAATAGCACAATTAGTGTACTTAATATGTTTGCGTGCATACGTGTTTGCCATGTTGTATACGTGCATCATTGAACCAAACCTGACTTGTATTACAACAATGCTAGGACGTGATTGACCAATTACTAGCTTATCTATACCCTTTGTGTATCTGCCGAGCAAACCAAGGTGAGTTCACACAGCCAAGGCATGGGATTCCCGGGTTGGGAATTGGGTTGGATATGATAAAATGGAATGATTACTCGTACTTACGCATATACCAGACTATAGACCATCGTCCTCAGGTTAGTCAGGACACGTTACGTAAAGCCTACGTAACCCAGTATGTTTGCCATTTGTCTCCCGGGTCGGGAGGACACGTTACGTAAAGCCTACGTAACCCAATACCTTCTACTGGCTTCCGGGTCGGAAGGCCACGCTACGTAAAGCCTGCGTAGCCCCCACGCGTACCATGTCCTCGGGGAAGGGCACGTCACGTAAAGCCTACGTGACCCTGTACGTATTCCTGTTCTCGGTAAAGAAGAACACATGGTCGGAAGTTAGTCTAGTAAGTACCATAATGAGAAGCCGTTATCAAGGATAAACGTGAGAATTCCTCACCAATAGAATACACTTGCTTGGGAAGCCTTATTAGATGAATTTACGCATGATTAATACCAACTTATCTCCTGTGAACTCGCTCAACTAGTTTGTTGATTATTTGCTGCATGCCTTGCAGGACCTTAGGTATACTTGGAGCTTGCACCAGAGGAGAAGCGGGTCGTTGTGGACAAGAACTCGTGAATGCTTATTAAACACTTTTACATTCACACATTGATACTTATGTTTTGGGTTTTACATTTAATGCTTCCGCTACTTAAACAGTGTTTGGTTTTGAACACCAATTATGTCTTTGATTATTATTAAATGCTATGTTTGATATAATTGGTGGCTTGATCCTGGTCAGTCACGCTCCCAAGCGGTGGTGCTCCGCAGGTGGATTTTGGGGGTGTGACACATTTGTTGCTACCACCTGACCGTTGACCTCTTGATGAATTGATCATCTTCGGTTGAATCTTTGATTAGCCACCCCCACAGGTGAGGGATCTGGTTTCGGTTAACATTATTGTCGTTAACATTGTTTCGGTTCCTTTTCACATTTTCCTCAGTTGATGATTGTTGTCATAACCGTCATACTCGTACCTATCCTCATTCTCAAAACCTCCCGCATCATAGAAGTTCCCCTTATTCTCATAATCTCCAAATCCCTCATTCTCAAACCCATTGTCATTCCTGTTATTGTAGTGTCCCTCATCATCTGTGTGATAAGAATAAACACTCACCTACGGTGATTGATATCATGGAACACTAAATGGGTCATCATCATTGATGTTGTTCCTTAATTCGCCATGGTTGGGAATTTTTTGCTCGAATTAACCCACTTGAACTCGGGTAACATGCTCATACATGGGATTGCCACAGTTAGGAGCAGGTCCATGGTTTGGGTTGAGGTTATGGTTGTTGGGATTTGGTGGAAGTTGTTGATTCTCAAGGGGTTAGAGTTGGGCTTGGCGTTGGTTAAGATGCTAGGTTTGGTGGTGTTCGATTGTTGCTACCACCTGACTTGTTGTTTTGTTGTTGGTTTTGGTTTTCCATTTGGACGGTTCCAATGGAAGGAGTGTGATATGAATGTTGGTTAGGTGAGTCAGGGTAAGTGTTGCCTCTAACTAGGTGGCTAGGTTTCTTCTCACTATTTTTTGCTCGAACGCTAACGAAGAGGTTATTCCGGACGTCCTTGTATGCATGCACTACCTGTAAACTGCACAAATAACAAAACCCGCATAACAAAGGAAAGAGAATAAAGAAAAAATAACCTAAGCACTTAAACAGATTAATCAACTAACTTTAGACACAAAGCACAGGAACTCCCTGACAATGGCGCCATTTTGATGTAGCTGTCATGGGCTAATCAAAAGAAAGTATTTTGTAATTTAAATACCAATACTAATACATGTAAGTAAGGTATATCCATAGGGAATTTGTGGTTAGTGTTAAGTAAACTAACAAAATTTCTAAATTGGGGGTTTGTTTGATTGATTGAGAAAACACGCAATTTGTTGAGAAAAAGTTATCAGACTGTGTAGAAGTAACCCCCACCCAGAATCTCGATTACAAGTTTGACACAAAATACCGGATACTGATTCAAACACCACATAGTCATGGCCTTAGAATTAATGACTATGATTAACAATTAGGGACAATTTTTAATAATAACTAAAGAAACACTGGTTTAATCGATCGGAATTAATTGAACCAGGGGGTTTGAGTCTACATAAAAGGGTTAGGTCTTCTCGTTTGATTCGGGGGTGAATGATCTCCTTCTTCTAACAACAACTGCAAAACAAACAACCATTAGACTCATCACAGGGAGAATGGGGGTTCTCTTCGTGACCACCCTCTGGCGTGAGAATAAGTACAGGGTTTGATGAAGAAGAAGAAGTATTGAAAGTGAAGTTAATGTAACTTGAGAAATTATACCTGAATCGCCTTATTTATAACCGAATTTTGGGCGGGAAAGTTTGTTGACGGGTGAGATAACGGAAAGTAATTTCCGTGAGCGGTTATTTTCTCCACCGTTAATCACTAACAGATGTGTGTGCACACGGATCGTGGTCATGATCAACGGCTGGCGAGTTGCCATGTGGAAAGTCGGCAAGTGTGGATCTTCCTTCAATTTTGTGCCATCATCGTGACTTTGAGGAGTGCTCAGGATGCTGCCACGTGGCCATTCGGTTATAACCGAATGGTGATGCATGATAAAGCTTTCTAGAAGGCGAAGTTGTGGTACTGCGCGAGGTTTTTGGGACCTTACCCCTTCAAGTCCCCCCAGTCTAGTGTTGCTCTTATGCAAATAAGTGTAGCACTGGACTATGAATGATGGGTGTTTTTTGGCGCGAAAATGTTTGGAAATCTTCTTGGAGAAGGTTTTCTTGATTTGAACTGTTCATTATGTTAGAATGAATTGTTTTTTAATCATGAGCTGATTGAGGTGACGTGGCCCTTGTGTTCCATGGGGTAGAAAATGAACAGGTGTTTTGACTGATCACCTTCTCACTGAAACTGTAGCTTCTGGGAATGTGTGTAGGCGCTGTCAGAGATCATTTAATGGAATTGATGATTACTGTGATGCCGCCGTTTCATAAAGTGGTGATGTGACATTAATCATCATAATTTCAGACATTTCTCTTAACGATGTTGACGTCAACTCGTTTTAGTTATATACGTAGAGGTTATTAAAATTCTACCAGATTTGGCGAAAATGAGAACCAGGCGAAAATACCGTTCACGGAGGGTATCTGAAATTCTGAATACCTTTGATGCTGCTGAAGCTTTGCTTCATCTTGGAGGTCTGCCATCAGAAGAGGTTGCTGAAAGTAACATATTTCATGGTTCCGTTCCTTCCTCGTATGCAGGAGAAAATTATGCCTCTCTTCGTACCAGAGGTGATAGTGGTGAGGGGGTTACTTGATTGTCGGCGAACGTTTTTATGTAGTCTTTTCCGTTTGATCAGAGGGGACGATGTTCGGTGGTATACAAACGACGTCAGAGTGGACGTCGTTCTGTAATTCTGGTTGATGTCCAAATGACTACTTCTACTATGGGTAATGGGGAGGGTGAAAACCCCTGGATTATTGACCCTCATCCTCTCGAATGGTATGGTGAAGCACTGTATACCCCTTTGGAGGTGTTGGCCATGTTTCCGGACCCCTAGCTTATTTTGTATGCTTGTTTTCATAAATGTTTGTTTGATGCACTGTTGTGCTTGTATACTTTTGTTCTTGTGCCTGCTGCACAAGCCACTTTTTGGATGCACTGCTGTGCATATAAATTTTTGTTAATGCGTTTGATACGTAAGTAACTGCTTTGAATATATTATGTGTTTGGATTACAATATCTTGCATGTGTATAATTACTTTGTTTAGGTAAAGCGAATAAAGATGGTATGAAGCTCATGTGTGAACGTTTGTCTGGATTGTACGCGGGACTTGTATCCGTAGACCGTTCATGAGACTTGTAATGTTTTACCATAGTGTTTTCGTGCATACCAAAAGGAATTACATGCATTTTGTAATAAACAATAGAACATAATAAGAGTAGGCTTTGTATTGATAAGGCGTGGGGCCAATGGATACAAAGTGAATAATTAAAATAATTATGTTGCCTGCGCATGTGTTCGGCTATTGTATGAGATGGTTGGCTGGTTACATGTAGCACCTGCGCAGTTGTTGCGCATTCCAGGTACGTGGTACATTCGTTCCATCGAGCCTCTTTAAAGTGTATGCGCCTTTACCCTGGACTTCATGGATAACATATCGTCCTTCCCATTTGGGCGCTAGTTTTCCTGGTTTCTCCGCGTTGGATGCCTCGTTGTCTCGCAGGACAAAATCTCCTGTGACAAAGGTGCATACGCGTACCCAAGCGTTATAGTACTTCTCTAACTTTGACTTATACCTGGCCTCTGCAATGGCTGCGTTCTCGCGCCTTTCTTCGAGAAGGTCCAGATCAATTCTGCGTTCTCGCTCGTTATCTTGCTTTTCCATGGCGATCATACGTGGTGATGGAAGGCCGACTTCTACTGGGATTACCGCTTCTGAACCATAGACAAGGCTGAATGGAGTTTCGCCTGTACTGGTTTTTGGCATGGTGCGGTGGGCCCATAAAATGCTTGGGAGCTCGTCCACCCACCCCTGCACGCAGTTCTGAGCCTTGCTTTTATGCCATCCACTATTTGCTTGTTGACGCTCTCAACTTGCCCATTCTCTTATGGGTGCGCCACAGAGGCGAAGTTGTTTTCAATGTTCATCTCTTTGAACCATTTTTGCAGGTCTTCCGACGTGAAGTTTGTACCATTATCAGAAATGATGCATAATGGTAACCCCAATCGGCAAATAATGTGTTCCCAGATGAATTTGCGGATCACCATTGCTGTAGTCAATGCGAGAGCCTTTGCTTTACCCATTTGGTAAAGTAGTCTACTACTACTACTATGAACTTGACTACGCCAGGTGCATCGGGAAAAGGACCGACGAGGTCGATGCCCTATTGTTGAAAAAGGCCAGGCTGAGGTTACTGGGAGTAAAGGATTCTTCAGGCGGAGCGTCTTTGGTGCGTGACGCTGACATGCCACGCACTTACGTAACAGTTCTAAAGCATCTACATGCATACCTGGCCAATAGTAGTCCGCATTCATGATCTTTGCAACCACCATACGTGGGCCTGCATGGACTCCACATAGCCCCTCATGAATTTCGCGGACTAAATGTTGTGCATCGGTCTTATCTACGTAACGTAAAAGTGGACCCATGAATGACTTGCGGTATAAGATACTGTCCGCCATTTCGTAGTTCAATGCTTTGTGCTGAATCTTTCTGGCCTCCGCCTTTCCTTCTGGAAGGATTCCATGCTGCAAGTATGTAATGATCGGGGACATCCAAGATGGATTCCCGACTTCTATGATGTTCACTTGTCTTAAGGGAACAGATGGGTTAGATTATACCTCGATGCGGAGTTCCTTCACGAGGTGTTTGAAGCTAGTAGCAGCCAGTTTGCTTAGCGCGTCTGCGTGTTTGTTTTCACTTCTGTTGATGTCGACTATCTTTGTAACACCTTGAAAATTTATGTCCAATAAGGTATGAACACGTGTCATAAGCTCTGAACGTGTGAAAGAATACTTTAGAGGGACTAAAGTTGACAAACGGGAAAACTATGTGAACATAAGGGTCCAAAGTGTCAACGATGGATAATTATATTTAAAAATAGCCCTACAAGATGGTTATACCTTCAAACGAATAAATCATGAATCATACGAAGCTAAATATGAAAGAAAGTGAGAAATTACAAACCACAGGGGCTAAATGTGTCAACATGTGCAAAGTATACCTCTGAGTGACCTTTTAGCAGACCCGAAGCTTTGTAGCGGTAAATTATGCTCACTAGAATATGTGGTAAAAATTTCATAAAGTTTCGTTATCGTATGAGAAAGTTATGATCAAATTCGTGTACGAGGGGTTAGAAGCGTAAACGATGAAATTCAAGGTCTTTCGGGTGATCACAAAGTTAACAAGGGACTTAACTAAGTTGGTAAAGGTCCTAAAGCCCTTAAAAATAAAGTTAGAGGGCTGAAAATGCAATTTGGGGACTTAAAACCACGTAACAAAGGACCAGGGACCAAAATGTAATTGTTTAAACTTGTTTGGCTGGTTATGACAGGCCAGGCGGCCCGCGTAAGAAACCCTTAAGGGTTTACGCGGCCCGCGAGAAAGTGCCAGTGACAGAAAACACCTGCCGGTGTCTGTCCAGTCCGTTACACCGCCTTAAAACTTTGTTTTCTATTACCAGAGGCCTCTCCAATGGTTTCTCATGCATAGGGGGGGTACTTGTCTTCATCTGGTAACAATTATAGACCCCTTTGGCATGATCTTAGGAGATTAAACTCCATATATAAGGGCATGGAGTTGTGAACATTTCATTCATTCATTTACAACTTTGCATAAGTTCACTTCTGGAGCTCCTCTGGTCAGCAACAAGTATTCTTAGCATCCCTAATCCTAATTAGGACTCTTGTAAGTACTCCTAACCTTTCTAAATTCGTGTTAGCTTAGTTAATTAGCTAAAAGTCAAACCGTCGTAATTAAGGTTTGACTTCATGATTAATTAAAATTTGTCCAGTCAAATCACGAATTAAAAATACCTTTGAGTAGGTAATTATGTGGGTAATAAACCCTTAAAAGGGTATTTCCAGATTCCCACTCTAACTATGTTAATTGTCGAGTCAAAGCTTATCTTAAACAGTCAACAGAATGCTTATTTTTGAATTAATGCATAATTAGCAATGTAGGACACATGCAACCTGTTTGATCATTAATATATGCTCCAAAAATATAACTCTGTTGCAGAGCTCAAAAATATGCTCCAGCAGTTGTTACAGGTACAAAAGGTACAATCCACTGTTGTTCCACCTCAAGCACCTGCTCTACAACAAGCACCTGCTACAAATGAGCTCTGGAATCTCTTTCAACCTTATCTCCATCATCAGGCACAACTGGCAGATCAGCAACATGAAAAACAAGTTCAACAGCTGAGAAATGCTATGGAGTCTAGGTTCAAAGACACTCAGGCTGATCTAAAGGCTCTCAAAATTCAGATCCTGCACACCACTGGCACTGCTCCTCCACCTGTATTTTTCATTGATCACCTCCCTGAAGATAATGCCAAAAATGGGGAGAAAATTCAAGAATGGAGAAGAAAGGGAATAACTGATGGTCTTTACCTTGCACCAGAAAATTCAAATATGACCAAGCAGATCCCCTTGCCAGATGGTAGTAAGAAGATTGATGAGACTACAAATGCACTTGCAGAAGCACTTGCTTGTGTAAAAAGGGATAGAGAGGCCAAAAAGAAAGCCAAGGTGGATTATCCGGATCAGGGTACTTCAGGGTCAAGAGATGATGAAAATCTTTTTGATGAAAAGAAGAAGCCTACTAGAAAAGTAAGGCTACCCAAATCCATTCCGGTTAGGCGTTCAAAGTCTGTTCAAAAACCACCTCCCAACACTGGTATTGTAACCTCTGTTGTATCAACTGCTGTTGGTACCTCAGTAGTTTCAACATCTGCTCCCACTTCAACACACACCACTTCAACACACACCACCTCAACACACACTTCATCTACTGCTTTACCACCATCATCACCAAAATCACAATCACCTCCTGTCAAAAGGCAGAAGACAGCAGATGTTAAAACATCTGTTGTAAAGACAATAGTGGTTGGAACACTAGTTGTTTCAACAGCTGTTAGTCTATCACAAACCACTGCTACTACAACCACCTTTCCATCCAAAACATCATCAGTCCCTCCTCAAATAAAGAGGAGGAGGCTAACTCCTAAAGATGATGTCACTTCACCATCCCAAACATCTTCAAAATCTTTAGCCCTTGTCAATATACCAAAACCAGTTCCACTTTCTTCTGTTCCTCTGCACAAACCTTTACCTCCTATAGGTGTTCAATTTCCTCTTGAACTAGAAGCTGTCAGAGAAGAGATAAAATCCTTCTATACTGAGGATGACCCTGCCAAAAGGAGTTTGCCCTCAATCAAATGATATCCATGGCCCAAAAACATTGATGAATATTTGAAAATAAAGGCCAAACAAGCAGAGGATATCTCACAAAGAAACTCACAAGGGAAATCTGACAAAGAAGTTTCAAGATACTACCAATATCTGCTTACACAAGTCAATTCCCTGGAACGTTTTGCAAAGAATGTTAGTCAACAAATTTCTGAAAGAGCAGCTGAAACTCTGAAGAAAGACTACATTGAAAGCATCATGTTTTACAAGAAATACAAAGGAGAGAGACACATGTACAAAGAGTGGACTATCCCAGAGCTTGAAGCTGAATCAGCCAGAATTCAAGTTATGATAAAAAGGAAAGTCACTCACACTCCTCCTGATTGGGCAAAGTTCAAAAACAATGTACCTGAAAAGCAGTTGGAGCTGAAAAGAATGAAAGAAGAATTGGTTGTTGCTGAATTTGGCACCAAAAGACAAGTAGCTAGATGGAAGGAAGATTTGGTCAGGTCAACCTACAGAAGGCTGGAGGAATTAAGGAAGAAAGATCCTAAAATCCCTTAAAAACCTGACTACCCTGAAGCAGCGGTTTCAAAAGGACCATCAAAGCTGCAAATCAGGAGATCCACTGCTCCAGCTGGTACTGCCTTTTACAAAAGAAGGAGTCAAAGCCAGCTAGGTGCTGAAACAGTTCAAGATATTCTTACTGGCAATGCTGTTGTAAAAGAAGGCCTGTTAAGAACGTTGAAAGAAGAACTTGAACAAGAAGATTCTGCTCCCACTGCTCAGCCAGTGATGAACCGGCCAGCCTCTCCAAATACTTCTGCAAATAAGCATCTCCCAAGAAACCCACCAGGCTCAAAAATACAAAAGTTGGCAACTGACAAACAGACCCGCGTATTGACTTTGCTCAGGTCTGGTGGAGAAGTGAAGATAATATCAAGGGAACAAGCTCTTGGCCTGAGTCTTGAAGATTTGCAGGATCTCCTTGATCTCCCACTTAGCAGGGATGATGAAGATACAGATTCCCTTAGCTTTGAATTGCAATTTAAAGGCCAGATAAGGGAGCTGTTGATGAGGCAATAAAATATCCACAATAATGAAGAGTTTTGGCATTATCTGTTCCAGGGGAGATTGTTGGGATTGAACCCTATCAGAGGAACAGATAATGTAAAGCCAAAACTGGGTCAGCTCAGTGGATTCAGAATAAGCAGATGCTGATATGCATATCTCTCCCCTTGAAAGTGATTACAACAACTGATGACCTCCTATCTGCTGATCTTACTAACTGCTGACCAATAACGGCTGCTCAATTAAACATCTGATGAAGACTCAAGTCCTGCTGATTCAATCTACTGCCTTGAGTCAAGCACTGCTGATCCGGACAAGTGCTGCTGGGTTCACAGCAGTAGAAGGCTGCAGCAGTTGTTCTATAGTCTGTTATGTAATAGAATGTAATAGCAATAGTTAACACAAGCAGTGTCTGTATAGATCAGAGGTTAGAGTTTGTTAGGAGGTTAGATGTCACTTTCATGGTGACGTCAGCTAAAGATGCTCAGTAGTTTGCAAGTGCTTATAAATAGTACAGTACTTTGTACTGTTCTATTAGCTCTTCACATTATTCGTCTTCTTTGCACGAACAAACTACTGAGCTCGGGCTGAGGGGGAGTTTGCATTCATACATCATCATTGTAATCGTGTTTGAAATAAATTCAATCATTCGGTTCTATGTGTAAAGATGTTTGATTAAAAGTATTACTCTCATTTGATTGTATACAAAGTTTGTGTTCATCTTAATTTCCGCTGCACACTCATTCATTTCCATCTTATTTTACAAACAAAAGTACAATCAAAAGGAAACTCAGATCCAACAATATAACTTGGTAATTAATGTAAGAACATGTCTCAACATGTTCAACTCGACAATTTTCAGTTTAGGCTCGGTTTGGAACCGAAAGTCACATAGTTTGACTTCTGCTTTGACTTTCAGTTCTGACCCGTTTAAGCTAAGTTTAGGATTGCCTTAGAGCTTCTTTTGGACTTATTTACATGTTAGTATAACCCTCTGTGATTATACAACCTGGTTCATTAGATATCCTATTCACATGCATGTTTCAGTTAAATGCTCATATGTTGACCATTATGCCCAAATGACCTTAAAATGTGATTTTTGAAAAGGTAAAAGGGTAGACACCTTAGCTACCGATTTATAAACTTGCATCTAAAATTTGAGATCAGTTTGAGGTATAGATTAAGAGTTACGCTCATTAGCGTAATTTGAAGCTTCTTTAGTAATTAAATGACGTAAATCGCATATAGCCTATCTAAACCCAAATTTGTATACAAAACTTTGTACCTACTGATATAAAATAATATTTTGGGATTTTTAAAGAATTTTATTCAATTTTAGGCTGAGCATAACTTAGTGTTCTAAGCTTAATTCGGTTAATGCCGGTTTTGCCCTTTTGGACTATAAAATGAGTTTTATAAATCCAATTGACCCCAAACCTTTTTCTACTGATTGATTATCTTAAATAAATTATTTTGAGCTTTCTGGAATATTAAAAATATCAGCTTTTTATACAAAACCCGGAAATGGCTCCAAATCGCCTTTTTAAGCATTTTTAGCGCATAAGTATGTACCAGAACATTTTTAAGCATATGGGGTTGAAACCTACTGATGTATTCAGTAAATTTTTATACTCTAACAGTAGGCAAATATTTTAAACTCAGAATTCCAGTTTTGACCTTTTAGGCCTACGTGAAATTACCAAAATGCCCCTACGGAGCATAGTATGGTTATAAGTAATAAATTTCACATATATTTGATACCCTACTGTTATGACTTAATAAAATGAGTATATTTGTTGATTTATTCAGACCTGTAACTCAGAATACTATTTAAACTCTTTTACACCCTTTAAAATGACCAAAATGCCCTTACGAGGCATAGTTTGGGTTTAAAACCATTTGGGGCATAATGGAAGGTATCATTCTGATATCACAATATGTTTAAGGCATATTAACTTAGGAAACTAGTATATGATTCATATGGTTACTCGTTACGCACTTTACGCGTTCGGATCAGCTTATGTAGCTAGTTTACCAATTTTAGCCGAAACGGGTCAAACCATATCATTTCGGTTTCAAAATCCAGAATATGATTAAGTTACCCATATTAAACAAGTATGCAAGCTTGTTAGGTCAAAACCATATTCTGAAACGGTCTTCGCCTTATCGTGCGTTTAAACAGTAATCTTCATTTTAAATCTAACCGGTCTAAGCTTAGGCTAAATTAAAAGACCCGTTAGGATTCTAATAGGTTATTAAAAACCTTCAATCCAGATATAGGAGCTCAGTAAAAGCTACGTGCACTTGTTGTATTTGATTTATACTTTGCTCAGGTAAATACATTTAACTTATTTTCCCTCATATGGGCTTGGGGTACGGTATATAAAATACCGCTTGGTCGGGTAATTAACCTTAACCGGTCGGTGGTTAAGTGTTGTCAAGATGACCCGTTTGAAAATGTTGTTTTGTTTGTTTAACGCCTTTGGGGGATTAATGACTATGTTCCGGATATCCTTGGCATCATTCAAAGAATGGCCACGACCTTAGCACACGGGTGTAGGCGTACACCTGTAGTGCATTCAAATCAATAGAGTATAATCGTCGGTACGAGAGAAGTCTCGCGACAGAACTATACTAAGTGGTGTGTCTATTAATCTTTAACCCGGTACGACCCGGACAACTGAACGCATAACAAACATGTAATTCTTTTACAAGATTATAAGCAAATAATTATCCCAAGTTATAAAAGTTTTGTGCCGCGGGCATTCAAATCAATTTTAAACATTTTTCAAAATGAGTCAGTTAAATCGTATTTACCAGTGTAAACTGACGTATTTTTCCAAAAAGGCTAAGTGCAGGTACTACGCGTAATAGGCTGGCCACTCCTTAGCATCAGTAAAAGTCTCGCAAGCTTAGGATGCATGAAGTCTGTTGAATAAAAGTTCCTCTTTGTCTTGATCCGCCTGTGGATCTATTTCAACTGTTTGTGATACTAGATATTACAATATTATTTGGTTGAAATAAATCTTTCTTTTGCTTCCGTTGTGCATTTATATTTTGTATTGTTTGACTATGACGATATCAACTACGTCACGGAACCCCCACCGGGCCAACCGGTGACACGTGGTAAAATAGGGGTGTGACAAACTTGAAGGTTTGAATCTGGTTGACAAGGATTCTTGCTTGTTCCAAATATAGAGCCATGGCTTCGCCTTTAGCGTCGTAATGACTGTTGACTTGTTCTGCTACTAATTTGGAATCGACGTGTGCTTCGAGGTTCTTTGTTCCCATCTTGAGTGCTAGGCGAAGGCCCGCAAGAAATGCTTTGTACTCCGCCTCATTGTTAGTACTCTTGAAATCCAGGCGAATTGCGTTTGTGAGCTCATGGTTGTCAGGGCTGACTAGACGAAGACCTGTGCCTGCACCATTGTCGTTTGAGGCACCATCTGTATGTAATGTCCAAACCCTGTCATCGAAGACTGGGGTAGGATTTTGGATCGCCTCGCATTCTTGGATTTTGTCGATGGGAACTTCGGTAACAAATTCTGCTAAGACTTGCCCCTTAATTTCTGGTCGAGGTTTGTACAGGATGTTGTATCCTCCTAACTCGATAGCACATTTGGCCAACCGCCCTGCAACATCTGGCTTAGACAAGATTTGTCCTAGATGATAATTTGTAAGGACAGTGATAACGTGGCCAGAGAGATATCGTCGCAACCTCCGTGATACGTAACTAGTGCAAGGACGAGTTTTTCTATCATCGAATAACGTGTTTCTGGACCAGTTAACATTTTGCTGATGTAGTATATTGGAGTTTAAACGCCATCCCTTTCTACCATTAGTACCGCGCCAACTGCTACTTCTGCTGCGGATAGATATAGGATTAATGGTTCCTCCTTTCGTGGTGCTGTTAAGGTTGGTAACTGGATCAGACATTCCTTCATTTGTTGAAAATCTTTCTCTGCTTCTGGTGTCCACTGAAAATGGCTCTTTTTGGTGCAGTTGCGCAACGTGCTGATGAATGGGTAAGATTTGGCTGCATGATTTGCCAAAAATCTGTTGAGTGCTGCTAATCGACCAGCGAGACGTTGCATCTCTTTAATTATTGCTGGTGATGGCATTAATTGAATGGCTTCTACTTTCTCTGGATTGACCTTGAAGCTGTCTCTGGTAACTATGAACCCTAGGAATTTTCCCTCCTCCATTCCGAAGGAGCATTTGACTGGATTCAGCTTCAAATTAACTCTGCGCAAGGAGTCAAAGGTGCGCTGAATGTTAGCAAGCATAGACTCTTCCTCTTGGCTCATGATAACGAGATCGTCCATGTAAACTTCTATTGTTACGCCAATGTCTTCTCCAAAGACTCTATCCATCAATCGCTGGTAAGTAGCCCCGCGTTGCGGAGACCAAAAGGCATTTTTGTGTAGCAAAAAATACCTTTGTCTGTGCGGAAGGCCGTTTTGTCTTCGTCTTCCTCCTTCATTTGCACTTGATGGTAACCCTTATATCAGTCTAAGAAACACTTCCAGCGGAAGGATGCTAAGGAATCTACTTTCTTGTCTATTTCTGGGAGGGCGTAACAGTCCTTTGGGCAGGCCTTGTTAAGATCTTTGAAATCGACACACATGCGCCACCTACCGTTGTGTTTCTTCACCATTACTGGGTTGGCTACCCAGGTTTGATATTGCACTTAAGGAAAGATTCCAGCTTGAAGTAATTTAGTTACTTGTTTGTTCATTGCGTCTACTTTTTCTGCGTTGAGACTGCGCTTCCCTTGCGCGACTGGTTCCGCAGAAGGTCGGATATTTAAGCAGTGTTGTGTTATTTCTCTTGGTACTCCAGTCATGTCTGCCGAGGACCAGGTGAAGATATCCATGTTGTTAGATAAAAGTTCCTTTAACTTTATACGGATTGCCAGCGAGATGGCGTGTCCTAACAAAATGGTTTGTTCAGGATATTCCTCGTTGAGGACCCATTTTTCTGGTTCGTTTGTCGGTGAAGGTTTGGCAACTTTTGTTGGTGGCTCATCGTCCACATACATCACTTCTTTGCTGGAATATAAAATTGCTACCCCGGTTTCCGTCGGAAAACCACAAGCGGCCTGTGGTATGGAGGTAATCATGCTGAACTCTCTCTGAGATCATCTCCCTAGTAATACATCATGACGCGATGTTGCTGGCATGACCATAAAACTGACAGTGACAGTGCGCGAGTGTTCACCGTCTGAGAGGGTTACAGGGAAAGCGATTTGACCCAGCGGTAAGACAACTTCATTGCAGAAACCAGTGAGAGGGAAATCGACTGGTTTTAAGCGTGCCTTGTCCTCTGGGTCTAGTTGCTTAAATCATTGCTCGTAAATTATGTCCATGGAACTTCCTAGATCTATAAATATATAATCAGTGCGATAGTGGCCGAAGATACCAGTGATGATTACCGGGCGTTCTTCTTGAGGACCTCCTGGAATGACAGGGAAGACTACTTGTTGCTCTCGCAAGTGCTGGTTGTGGTTCCGTTTGTACGACCTCCGTGAGGGTCCTCCTTGTACCATACTTATCTGTTGCACCTTGGTTTCCTGGTGGTCGTTATTTTCTAGATTTTGTATATATCCGAGTGGATCCAGATATCTTTGGCTACTAATTTGGATGTCCCGCTGACGTGTTGATTGTGGGTCCAACGTTGTGGTGTCAGATCTTCTTTTGAGTACATACTCTTCTTGATCATTAGATCTGTTATGCAATGATCCAGATCTGGAATTAGGTGCAAAAATTTGGTTCTTGGTGTTATGGAATCTGGTGAACCAGTACTCTAGAGTTTCCTCCGGGAGTAGATCTGGGTGATTTTGAGCTCCTAATTGCATAACGAAGCTTTTTTCCTCTAGAAAATTTCTGCTATTATCTGTTTCCCACGATTTCGTCGATCTGAATAGCCTGGGTTGGATTACCTTTGTTTTCGGATCGAGGACTTGATGGGTGAATTGACAGATTCTCTGCCATGGAAAACAGAGAATGAAGAGAAACGAATCAAAACGAGAAGATATGAATAGAAATTGAGAAATCGGTGGGCTCCAATGAAGTAGGTGTAATATGTTTTAGGTATATATTTTAAGCCCTTTTTACACTTTAGCCAAGTTTTAAATTTATAAAACACGATATTTACTAACACTAAACACACATATGGGCAAGTGCACCCATCGTGGACGTAGTATAGTGTTGGTAAGATACCGAGGTCGTCTAAGGACACAAGAGCTTTTAGTACCGGTTTATCCTCAACATCTAATCAAATCAAAATGTTACAAAAAAGATTTTTAAACTAAGAAAATGAAACTAACTAAATGCTGAAAAATAAAATAAAATAAAAACAGATAGACAAGATGAATCACTTGGATCCGACTCGTGTGTTAGTATAACCTTTGATTATTTTCGCACTTTTGCACTTGTTTAAGAGATTATCTTAGTTATTGTAGTAGGCCCCTCTTTTGAAGGCGACGTTACCCTAAACCCAGTAGTTTGAGTCAGCAAGGATACAATCCTAAAGGGTCGGATTATTGAAAGATAATTAATTAAGTTATTAATGCAAATTATTGTAGGCCCCTCTTTTGGAGGTGACGTTACCCTCGACTAAGTAGTCTGAGTCAGCAGGGATACAGTCCTAAATAGCCGGGTTATAGTATTAATAGTAGTTAACTTATGAGGGGATCAAAGAGTTTGGACCCCCGCCATCCAATACCTTTGGGTATTGAAGGAGGTCCTACTAAATTTGACCAAGGTCCCTTGCAGGACCTCTAAACGCTGAACAAGGGCAAGACTCTTACCAAACCGTTCCCTTAACCCCTGACCAGGTAGCCAACATACCCCCATATAGACCGTGGAGATATGAATGGTGAAAATCTTTTATTTTATATAGACAGTAAAATAATGCCAAGACACCACATCCAAACGATAAGGAAGAATCACCTTCAACATAAGAAACTAGTTATTAAAGTCATTAATACAAAAGCAAATAAAAATTGCAAAAGATTAAAAATAAAAAGTATTATACTAAACACTTGTCTTCACCAAGTGATGTAAGAGACTTAGACAAACATGGCCTTAATTGTTAAGAACTCTTACGATCAATCTTGGATCCCGAGATGACTCACACACTCTATGATGGACGATGGATGATGGTGGTGGATGATGGTGTTATGGTGGTGGTGGGTGGTGGGTGAAGTGTGAGAGAGGTGGTGTGCCAAGGGATGAGTTGCAATGGATCCAATCACTCCTATTTATAGGCTGAACAGAAGCCTGGGCACGGCCCCGTGTCCGCTGGGCACGGCCCCGTGCCCGTCTGACACTCTCTTTCTTCATTAATTGTAATTCGCAATTACAATAAATGCGCCTGCAGTACTTTGGGCACGCCCCCGTGTTTACTGGGCACGGCCCCGTGGTGAGCAATAGAAGCTTCTACAGGTTTGTCTTTTTTGCTGCTTCTTGGGCACGGCCCCGTGCTCGCTGAGCACGGGGCGTGTTCAGTCTTCTGCCTTCTCTGTTTTGCTTGGGAGGATGCTGTCGAGGGGTCGGGCAATCCACTTTTGTCTCTTTTCTTGTATTTATGTTAGATTTTGCTGTCTTTTTACTTCTTTTGTTAATTTGAGCTCATTTCATCCTGAAAATACAAAAGGAAGACAAAAACACACTTTTTCCAACATTAGTACTAAAAAAGGGTTAGTTTTATGCCACAATTGATATAATTTATATGTTACATTTTGCGCGTATCAAATACCCCCACACTTGAATCTTTGCTTGTCCTCAAGCAAAACTCTTTATAGTGTGGCTTTATTCACTCCCAAATGGAATGGGTAGAAGAGAAGGTTTTCGGGCTTGTCATAGAGTGTCGGGATTTTCCAAGATCGTTTAGGTTTTATTTTTATTTATTTACATCCTATTCGTCATGATTTATTAAAAACATTTCATAAGATAAATTATTTATTAAGGCATAACATACCTTTTTAAAATTTCATTTTATACAAGTTCACATACCTCATGGGGGAAATCACTCACACTCGGCCGAAGGTGTATTTTTAGTGAATCACTCGAGAGCGGCATGGAACTTATTCCTACCATAAGCTTGCCAAGCAATCAATCCTCCTCCTTTTTAACTTTATACCTTTGTAAATATCAAGAGGACTTTTTGGGTGAAGGGTTAGGCTTGGGCTAAAGGTGGGTAGTTGGGTTAGTGGTTAGTAGAAAAGGGCGAAAAGGCGTAAAAAGCGTTGGTTTTCGTAAAACATTTTGTTTTTGTGACTTTCTATTTTCAATGAAGTATTTATTCAAACAAGATTTTTGTTTGAGGAGCTTTGTTTGTTTATTTCCAACTTCATTGTAAAATATATATATATATATATATATATATATATATTCATAGTCACACGAAAACCGAGCTTATTACTAAAATAAAAGGTAAAAATAAAAAGGGTTTTTGGTGGGTAAATAGGGTTTTGGGTTAAGAAATGACAAGGTTTAGGCTCAAAGGGGTTAACTAGGGGAAATTTTTTGGGTAGGTAAAAAGAAAAATAAAAATAATGGTGTAGAAAGAAAAAGGGTTAGTCCTAATGCCTCCATCATTTACTTACTTGGGTTTAAGTTGGTAAGGACCGGGAATGAATTGTCGTGGCAAGTTCTAGAGTTGTAAGAACTAAGAGGCTATTTACACAAGAAACGAAAAATGAGCATTTAGTGTAAAGATATGTATTTGTATGCTCTATAAAGGCTCAAAACTCACTTTTGTGGGAATGGGTTTTTATGTGATCAAGTATATATAATCAAATTTTAACTAAGCTTGTCATGCCGTTTCATAATTTTCTTATGTTGGTTCTTTTTATCACGACGCTATCGGTTGTAAACTTATAAAAATATAACCTTGTTAGACTTAGAATTCCCAACTTAAACTTAGACAAGTAAAAAAGGAAATTTTTTTCTGAAAAAAATTGGGGTGATTAGCGGTTCCAATAGAGTTTTGTGTAAGGCTTGTTATTAGGACTTGCAAAATTCAAGGTTTTAGCTTCCCCCCCCCCACACTTAAATTCCACATTGTCCTCAATGTGTCCCAAAAATAAGTTTTTAGGTTGATTGGATGTGTAACATGGTGTTTAAAAGCAAAATTTTATGTTACTGGCAGTCTAGACACGGCCCCGTGTCCGTTGGACACGACCTCGTGTTCAACTTCCAGTAATGAAAACTTACAGAAGATGGACACGGGGGCGTGTTGGCTGGGCACGACCCCGTGTCTGGCAAAAATCTGCAGAAAAACAAACAAATAGCAGGTCTGGGAGGTGGACACAAGGGCGTGTCGGCTGGACACGACCCCGTGTGGACTGTCTGTAGGGCCGAAAAACAGGTTCCTCTCTCTGTTTTTTCTGTCCCGGCTTTTATTAGCGCTAATGTTTAGCACTATAGGCCTCATTTGTACCTGTTTTATCAGTAAACACCACACAAGCAATACCGAACGTCCTAAATTATCAAGTTAATCTTCCAAACCATAAAGTAAAAAGAAAAATAAAGCAGAAAATAAAAAGGAGTTAAGGAAAGTAAATTGTCTAACACTCGGCACGCAGGTCGTCAATTGTTTTGATAAATAAAAGGGCTTTAACCTGTGGGTTCGCCATCAACCCGCTCCTGCTTCTTCTTCATCTTCCTAGTCCATGTCCTCATCGCTGTCATCACCTCCGTCCCCATGACCCGCCATATACTCCCGGATGTTCCCGATGTCGTCTTGTATATTGGTGATGCTTTGCTCAATAGCTCCAACCCGGTGGTATGTGTTGTTGGCGAGGTTGTATGTGTTCCTGGTGCACATGAGGTTTTCCTGCAAAAGATCATGTAAACTTTGAAGGTAAGGAAAACCGCCTCCTTGGGAGGAGGATTGGCCCGGATCACCATGGGGTTGATACTGGTAGTGGGGAGGTGGAGCGTGAAGGACTAGCGCCTCCCGTGGGTTCCATGCATGGCCTTGCATCCGTTGAAAGCTCACCGACCCGTCTTCCGCCTCATAGATGAGGTTCATGGCTTGGCAAATGTATATATCGACTCGTCCCGACCATGGGCTCCTTTCAAAGGACCTAGGAATGTGCGTGAAGTGCTTGAAGAGTCGGTACACCCATCCCCCATAGAAGATAGGAGTTGGTGCACGAGCAAGCCGGTTCAGATGCATGTTTCGAAGCAGGAGATACGGAACATCGAGGGGCCTTCGGTTGTGGATGCAGTGAAGGACTACCAAATCCTTTAACCCAACAACACCGCTGCTGTCGTGTTGCTGACTAAGAGAATAAGTAAGGAGCCTGTGAATGTAGCGATAGAGCGGATCCCTTATCTTCGTGCTCTTAGTACTGCCCGGATTGTAAAACCCATCACCAATCTGAGCCCACGCAGCCTGGCGGTTGTTTTCATCCAGATCTCGCAACCCCCCGGTGTTTTCATCATTCCCCGAATCTTCCTCCGCGTACAGTCCCACTATTGCCCCGAATTGTGCCATAGAGATCGAGTATCTCGTTCCACCACATCGAAATGCAACCGCCTCATTGTCAATTGGGTCACTCCTTGAAGTGAATGTGAAAGTACTGTAGAACTCCATAGTGCATTGATGCACCGATCGAAGTCGTGTGGTCAAGGCAACCCTTAGTGGTCCTGTAACAAGGTTGTTGAAATGGTCAATCTGGTTCACCAAGGTTAATAGGTCCGTGCACACTTGCCTCGGGTATTCCTCATGCCTTGTTTGAAGTATCTCATATCTAGCCCTAGCATCGAGCTCAGTTGCATTGAATCTTGTGAACTTCGCCATCTGAAAGAATATACCAAAAGTTAGCGTGAAACAGTGAAGTTTACGAAAGAAACTGCAAACAGTGAGCTGGACACGGCCCCGTGCTCAGCGGGCACGACCCCGTGTCCAGGCGTCTGTTACTCAAAAACTTCATTTTTCAACCCGGTCCTGAAAATCTGAAAATTTTTGGCCAAGTAGATGCGGTTTCCCCCGAAAATGAAACCCCAAGTGCCTTTTTCTCAAAACAAACCGTTTACCCCTTCAATTTTATCTTTTTCGGTTAAAAAACAAGGGTTTGAGGTTTTTGTGAGAAATCGGGCAAATCTATCAACAATACAAGTGTATTTACTTTCCATTACACTAATCTAAACTAAAACTAACAGATTATTTCAAAAATTTGAGCTTCGATCTGGATGAACTTCAAGAACCCTAGATTTTTCCCCAAATTTTTGATGTTTTAACTACATGCAAGTAACTAATCTAACTACTAATGGTGATAGAATCATACCTTGATGTTGTTAGATCTAGAGGTAACGTCGAAAATCTGCAGAAAATCGCCTCGCACCAGAGCTTTTTCGGGGAAACGGGGCGTGTGGAATGATGTAACTGTTATGAAAAGAGGGTTTTATCCCGACAGTTGCGCCGACACGGCCCCGTGTCCCACGGACACGGCTATGTGCCGAGCAAAGTTTTGAAATTTTTTTTCTTATTTTTTTTATGTGTGCTCGTGTGAGTGCCCGTTTTTCCCAATAAGCATGGTTAAAAGACTTACTGCTTTCGATGTATACTCACTTGTTCGTAACATGCCAGGTATGATGTGGATGCTTTTTATTCGCTGGCCGTTTGAATCGAGATCTCTTCTTCCTCATCCTCAATGGATCCTCGATAGAGTTTTAGCCGTTGGCCATTGACTTTGAATGGAATCCCATTTCGAGTTTTAATTTCTACTGCACCGTGAGGAAAAATATGGGTGATGGAAAAAGGTCCTGACCACCTAGATTTTAGTTTACCTGGAAATAATCGAAGTCGTGAATTAAACAACAGAACTTGGTCTCCTACTCGAAATTCATTAGGTTTAATGTATTTGTCGTGTAAATTTTTCATTCTTTCCTTATAAATTTCTGAGTTGGAGTATGCATAATTCCTTAGTTCGTCTAATTCATTTATTTGACAAAATTGATTTTTACCTGCAGTTTCTAAGTCTAGGTTTACACTTTTATTGCCCAGTAGGCTTTGTGAGCTATTTCTACCGGCAAATGACAACTTTTTCCATAGACGAGCTTATACGGGGTTGTGCCTATAGTGCTTTTATATGCAGTTCGAAAGGCCCATAAAGCATCATCTAGTCTATCAGCCCATTCCTTTTTATTTAAACCTGATTTTTTTCAAGTATACGTATTAAACCTCTGTTAGTCACTTCGGCTTGTCCATTTGTTTGAGGGTGATATGCCGTTGATGGTGGGAAAGGTCCCATGAAATCGAGTCCCCACACATCAAAAATTTCACAAACGAGAATGCCATTTTGAGGCATTTCGTTTTTGGAAGAAATATTACCTGATCTTTGGCAAGCATCACATGTCTTTACAAGATTTTGCGCATCTTTGTAAATGGTTGGCCAATAGAATCCTGAATCAAATACCTTTCGTGCGGTACTAGCAGCACCATGATGTCCTCCATATGGACCTTCATGACAATGGTGAAGAATTCTTCATGCTTCGCCACCATGGACACACCTTCGGATGAGTTGGTCAGCACAAATTTTGAAAAGATAGGGGTCTTCCCAAAAGTAATGCTTCACATCGGCAAAGAACTTTTTTCTTTGGTGATGTGACCATCCTTTGGTGACTATACCGCTAGCTAAGTAGTTAGCGTAGTCGGCATACCATGGTTCTTGTTTACTTTCCACCATTTTCCAGGGATTCTGTTGGAAATTTTTCATTGATTTGCTCGTCCCTTGTTGCTTCCAAAGCTGGGTCTTCTAGGCGTGAAAGATGATCTGCCGCAGTGTTTTCTGCTCCTCTTTTGTCTTTGATTTCAATATCAAATTCTTGGAGGAGTAGAATCCACCTGATCAAACGTGGCTTGGAGTCTTGTTTCTTGAAAAGGTACCAGATGGCTGCATGATCTTTATAGACTACAGTTTTAGAAAGAACAAGGTAAGAACGAAATTTATCAAAAGCAAATACCACAGCTAGTAATTCTTTTTCAGTAGTTGTATAATTTTCTTGTGCATCATTCAGTGTTTTACTAGCATAATAAATTGGGTGGAAATGCTTTTCTTTTCTTTGTCCCAAGACTGCTCCAACGGCAAAGTCACTTGCATCACACATGATTTCGAAGGGTAGTTTCCAATCGGGCGCTATCATGATAGGTGCATTGACCAGCATTTCCTTGAGGGTAAGGAATGCTTGATTGCAATCTTTGTCAAAGATGAAAGGCGCATCTTTTTCAAGTAATTTTGTTAGAGGTCTTGAAATTTTTGAAAAGTCCTTGATAAACCTTCTATAAAATCCGGCATGCCCTAGGAAACTTCTGATTGCTCTAACGGAGGAGGGTGGAGGTAATCGAGAAATAGTGTCTACTTTTGCTCGATCAACATCCATTCCTTCGCTCGAGATTTTGTGACCGAGTACTATTCCCTCCGTTACCATGAAATGGCATTTTTCCCAGTTAAGGGCGAGGTTAGTTTCCTCACATCGGGATAGCATTCGTTCAAGGTTATCGAGGCATTGGTCTTATGAATCTCCAAAGATAGAAAAGTCGTCCATGAAGACTTCCATTGTTTTTTCTATCATATCATGGAAAATGGCTACCATACAACGTTGGAATGTTGCAGGTGCATTACATAGACCGAATGGCATGCGTCGATAGGCGAAAGTTCCGTAGGGGCATGTGAAAGTCGTCTTTTCTTGGTCTTTAGGTGCTATTGGAATTTGAAAGTAGTCTGAAAAACCATCCAAGAAACAGTAAAATTTATGACCGGATAGTCGTTCTAACATTTGATCAATGAAGGGCAAAGGAAAGTGGTCTTTCCTTGTTGCTTCATTTAATCGTCTGTAATCCATACAAACTCTCCATCCTGTGACGGTTCTTGTTGGTATTAATTAATTCTTTTCATTAATTATTACCGTCATACCTCCTTTCTTTGGGACTATTTGGATGGGACTTACCCATGGACTATCGGAGATAGGATAGATTAGTCTAGCGTCAAATAGTTTGATGACCTCATTTTTAACCACTTCTTGTACATTGGGATTTACTCTACGTTGTGATTGTATTACCGTCTTGTAGTCATCATTCATTAAAATTTTGTGCGTGCACATGGAAGGACTTATTCCTTTGATATCTACAAGCTTCCAAGCGATCGCATTTTTGTGTTTTTTAAGAAGATTAATTAATTTTTCTTTTTCTACACTACTTAATTTAGACGAAATAATTACAGGTAAATTACCATCGTTGCTTAGAAAAGCATATTCCAAACCTTTCGGAAGTTCCTTGAGCTCAATGGGTGGGTCTTTAGGAGACTCCTTATTTCCTGGCTAATTTAGATCAAGAACTTTAAAGGTTTGTTCTATGGCGACCTCTTCTTCAACAAAGTGGTCAACTTCTTCACTTGTATCGGGTGGCTCATCTTCATCTTCAATTAGGGGGTCATTATTGCCAAAAGGGCATTTCATTGAACGCTCAAGATCTATGCTCCTTTTGAATGCCCCTAACTGAAGAGGTAGATTACTAAACTTCCGGCTTTTCAAAGCTTCATGAGTTTTTACAAAAGGTCGTCCCAACACTAGAGGAGCGTCATCGAGGATGACAAAGTCGGTTGGGATTACCATTTGATTTGTTCGAACCAAGACATCCTCCACTACACCAATTGATTGTATTACTTTCCGATTGGATAGAAAAATGAGTATTTGAAGTGGAGTAAAATCACTAATACTTAATTTTTCAAAAATGTAGTTAGGCATTATGTTAACACAAAGATCTTTATCAATAGTGACATTACTAATAAATGAATTTTGAAAGAAACATGGAACCGGTGTAATGTTAATTTCAAAAGGGTCTTCTTTTATTAGTGAAGTTTGATCATTAGTTAACTTAACACTTACCATTTCTTCAATTTTAGTGTTAGTGTTTAACTCTTTTAAAAACTTAGCATGAGTTGGTACTAAACAATGATTTTCGAAAGAAGGTGACAAGAGATTAATTTCTTCAAAATTAGACTCTTCTTGGATTTTATCGTTATCCGCCTCACCTTTTTCGTTATCTAACTCATGTGTCGGTTTTTCACTCATTTGTTCTTCCATTTTTAATTCCTTATTTATCGTTTCTTCCTTTTTTAACTCTTCTCATACGCGGGACTCCTCTTCCCTTGCGCGAGATTCTTTTATGCAACGTTCGATAAATTTAAGGTTTTCTATTATCCTATCGGCTATGTCGGTGATAGAGTAAGGATCGGGATCCTCATGGCTTGAATCTGGTTGTTCGATCCTTGGTTCCTCATAGTACCCATATGAAGTAGATGGTTCACACCATTGTCCTTCATTGTAAGCATATGATGGATAAGGGTCGTAATTTTGTTCTTCATAGTACTCATATGAGGTGGGTTGTTCACGCCATGGTTCCTCATAATAAGCGTATGAAGGTGGTGGCTCATATCTTGACTCTTCAAAGTATGAGTATGAAGGTTCATACCTTGGTTCATCAAAATATGAGTATGAGGGGTGAGGTTCATACCTTTGGTCTTCATAGGATGTGTATGAAGTTGATGGCTCGTACCTAGGCTCCTCATAATAGTTGTATGAAGTGGATGGTTGAAATAAGTTACAATATTGTGCCGAGTGCGGGTTACCACAATTAGTGCAATATTCTCTCATATAATCATCCTCCTCATAGGTGTAGTTGTAACCTCCTGAGTATTGATCCATAAGAATCACTCAGCAGACCACAACTGAGTCTCGGGACCAGGAAACAGAAACAAAGACGGAAACAGAGGCTGGACACGGCCCCGTGTTCAGGGTCTGTATCTGGGCGTTTTAATTAAAGTTACTGGTCTCGTTGAGCACGGGGGCGTGTTCAGTGAGCACAGCCCCGTATTCAGACTCTGTATCTGGGTATTTAACTAAAAGTATGCAGCACGGCCCCGTGTTCAGTGAACACGGCCCCGTGTTCAGGCTACTGTAAATGCAAACTAAACTAAAATGCAGAAAAATGTGCGCGCGTTTTAAAAAGGTTTTGAAAAACTGATTAGGCCGTCGATTTTAAGCTTTCTTAAAATCCTTGTGTCCCCGGCAACGGTGCCAAAAACTTGATGTGTGTTAGGTGTAATATGTTTTAGGTATATAGTTTAAGCCCTTTTTACACTTTAGCCAAGTTTTAAATTTATAAACACGATATTTACTAACACTAAAGACACATATGGGCAAGTGCACCCATCGTGGACGTAGTATAGTGTTGGTAAGATACCGAGGTCGTCCAAGGACACAAGAGCTTTTAGTACCGGTTTATCCTCAACGTCTAATCAAATCAAAATGTTAGAAAAAAGATTTTTAAACATAGAAAATGAAACTAACTAAATGCTGAAAAATAAAATAAAAATAAAAACAGATAGACAAGATGAATCACTTGGATCCGACTCGTGTGTTAGTATAACCTTTGATTATTTTTGCACTTTTGCACTTGTTTAAGAGATTATCTTAGTTATTGTCGTAGGCCCCTCTTTTGAAGGCGACGTTACCCTTAACCCAGTAGTTTGAGTCAACAAGGATACAATCCTAAAGGGTCGGATTATTGAAAGATAATTAATTAAGTTATTAATGCAAATAATGGTAGGCCCCTCTTTTGGAGGTGACGTTACCCTCAACTAAGTAGTCTGAGTCAGTAGGGAGTCGGATTATTGAAAGATAATTAATTAAGTTATTAATGCAAATAATGGTAGGCCCCTCTTTTGGAGGTGACGTTACCCTCGACTAAGTAGTCTGAGTCAGTAGGGATACAGTCCTAAATAGCCGGGTTATAGTATTAATAGTAGTTAACTTATGAGGGGATTAAAGAGTTTGGACCACCGCCATCCAATACCTTTGGGTATTGAAGGAGGTCCTACTAAATTTGACCCAGGTCCCCTGCAGGACCTCTAAACGCTGAACAAGGGCAAGACTCTTACCAAACCGTTCTCTTAACCCCCGACCAGGTAGCCAACATACCTCCATATAGACCGTGGAGATATGAATGGTGAAAATCTTTTATTTTATATAGACAGTAAAATAATGCCAAGACACCACAGACAAACGATAAGGAAGAATCACCTTCAACATAAGAAACTAGTTATTAAAGTCATTAATACAAAACCAAGTAAAAAGTGCAAAAGATTAAAAATAAAAAGTATTATACTAAACACTTGTCTTCACCAAGTGATGTAAGAGACTTAGGCAAACATGGCCTTGATTGTCAAGAACTCTTACGATCAATCTTGGATCCCGAGACGACTCACACATTCTATGATGGACAATGGATGATGGTGGTGGATGATGGTGTTATGGTGGTGGTGGGTGGTGGGTGAAGTGTGAGAGAGGTGGTGTGCCAAGGGATGAGTTGCAATGGATCCAAGCACTCCTATTTATAGGCTGAACAGAAGCCTGGGCACGGCCCCGTGTACGCTGGGCACGGCCCCGTGCCCGTCTGACACTCTCTTTCTTCATTAATTGTAATTCGCAATTACAATAAATGCGCCTGCAGTACTTTGGGCACGCCCCCGTGTTTACTGGGCACGGCCCCGTGGTGAGCAATAGAAGCTTCTACAGGTTTGTCTTTTCTGCTACTTCTTGGCACGGCCCCGTGCTCGCTGAGCACGGGGCGTGTTCAATCTTATGCCTTCTCTGTTTTGCTTGGGAGGATGCTGTCGAGGGGTCGGGCAATCCAATTTTGTCCCTTTTCTTGTATTTATGTTAGATTTTACTGTCTTTTTGCTTCTTTTGTTAATTTGAGCTCATTTCATCCTGAAAATACAAAAGGAAGACAAAAACACACTTTTTCCAACATTAGTACTAAAAAAGGGTTAGTTTTATGCCACAATCGATATAATTTATATGTTACATTTTGCGCGTATCAATATGTTATCTCTAACTTGGCGTGCGGATGTTGGAGACTGCTTTTCTTTTAAGTCCTTTTCTTTAGAACCGGTGTGCTACTGCGCAAGGTTCTTTGAAAAAGTTTCATTGATGGTGAAGTTGTGGTATGGTCCAAATCACCTGCGCGAGGTTTTTGGGACCTTACCATTTCAATAACCATAACAACCTAACATTTCGTTAAACTATACTAATTACCCACCTAATTACCAACCCGCTTACCATGCAAGGAAATCGCCATTATTCTTGATAATAGACAAATAATTCAAATTTAATCAATGTTTATCAAAATCAACACATGTGATCAAGATTATAAGTTACAAGAATCAGAAAACAAAGTTTGATGTGAAAAAACTAGCAAAGTATTAGAAAAAAAGTAACCTCCTCCAAGTTTCAGATTCTAGCTTTACACAAAACTCAATTTAATCAATTAATTGGACACCACATAGACATGGTGCTGAAAATTTGGTTAATTTAAGTGGTAATAAAAAACATGTATGTATCATTAGAGCTTTTACAGTCCAATTACCCTATTTACTAGTACAAGGTTTTGTCATCAACCGAACAAGTTGTAAAGTAAGGACTACTAACACATTAAAATAGTTAAAAAAACAACAAATCCAATTGTTTATAGAATGTTGTCAATGTAAAACACAAATCCAAACATGATAAACTTAGAAAAGTGTTAAACCCTATGAGCCGTCACCCGGAGAATGCCACTATGATATTAACCTGGCATCTTTAATTGTTTTTCCTAGATCCACGTACATTGCTATGATTTCATCGCGCATAGGAGCATGCAAATTCCCCGGCAACGGTGCCAAAATTAGATCGGAGTGTCGCGGTCCAGTCAAACATAAAATTTATAAGTCTAAATACCCCAAATAGATAGTAATTGGAAGTTAGGGTGTCGAACCATGAAGAGTTTATGGTTCATGCCAGGATTCAATTGATTATTGATATGGAACACTTTATGAAGCTTGCTATTTTGTAATTTTTGGTTTGTTTGGTTGGTTTGAAAGGAGATCGGCTTGAACTGATAATTTACTATTAGTGAGAAAATGGTTGTTTGATTATGTTGATGAAAACATAGAACTTTTGATTAAAAACGATAATTTAAAACAAGGTTTACACTTGGTTTGAAATTGCAAGACCTAGGATTCCAACATGTTTTACTTAATTTAATCGCACTTGGTTATTAACATATTTAGTGTTACAAGGCTTAGATGCCGATAGCTATCAACATCACAATGAACGGACAAAGATGCACGTCATTACCAAGAACAAGTAAACCTTAGTTATATGAGAGCATAATTGCATAGATTCAATTCACAAAGTCAAAATTCCTAACTCTTTCGAGAATTCATTAATTCAAAATAGAGTGAATTACAAGTTTTGTCCTTTATCTATATACCAAATTTCAGGCGGTGTCCTTTATCTTTAAAATTGATGAGTTTTGTACTTATTGTTATAAAATCTTACACGTTATGTCCTTTACCCCTAACTTAGTTAATTTTTATGTTAAATCAGGTAACAAAAGGGGTATTTTAGTCTTTTTACCCATTGATTTAAAAAAAATAAAAAACAAATATAATATTATAGTATACATCTATCTCTCTCCACCTCTCTCTACCTACCTACCTCTCTCTCTCATCATTTCTCCACTACATGTCACCACCACCCCATCTTCGCTGCAACACTTCACAAGCTGCAGTTATGGGAAAGCACATAAAACAAAGTCAAATGTGAAGCAATTTCTTTAAACTTTCAATTTCCTTTACTTTAGAAATTCCGAGTTTCAGTTTCCTTAATACTTGAGATTTATCACTGAGATCCATAATAATAATAATCGTCCATGTGTGCCAGCAACGGAAATACAACTCACCTTCCCACCGCCCATAATAACAATCGTCCATCATATGTAATAACAATCGTCCACATGCGCCAGCGACGGAAAACCTGCAATCGCTTTTGAACTCACGCCACGCCACTTCTGCTCCACCTGAAACTTACCTGTCGCACTCCGCCGTCGTATCGCCGTCGCTATCTCATGAACCAAATAGTTGGGTTGTCGTCCAGCGAGTTTAACCGACTGGGGCTTTTGGCTTTTGTGGTTCCTGTAAGAAATGTGTATTAAGATCTAATTATGTGTTGATGTATGTGTAAAGCCCTAACTTTGGGTTCTATAAGAAATGGGTATTAAGATCTGATTATGGGCATGTTTGGCAAAAGTAGCTGTTGGATGGTGGCTGAAAGCTTGTAGCTGGTGGCTGGAAGCTGTTAGCTGGTAGCTATAGCTTTTTAGAAATATTTGGTGTTTGGAAGAGTAGCTGGAGCTTTTAATAAAATGTATAAAATGACCAAAATGAACATAACTAAAAATTTAATAAGTTTGTTCATTAACAAGTTCATTATTTTTGGAGGTAAAAAAGTCATTTTTTCCCTAAAAGCTTGTAGCTCCTTCTAAACACTACTAGTAGGAGCGTTCAACCAAAAGCTTCAAGCTTCTAACCTAAAAGCTTCAAGCTCCTTCAACCAAACAAGACTTTTTATTGAATAGGAGTTTTTTCTTAAAAGCTTAAAGCTAGAAGCTCCTAAAAGCTTCATGCCAAACATACCCTATGTGTGTGATGTACTTATAAAGCCCTGACTTTGGGTTCTAGGGTTTTGTCAGCTTTGCAAGTTAAGATTTGGGGACTGAAAAAGACAATAAAACAAATATGGTTTTCGTGAGGTTTTAAGTGATGTGGGGTGGATGGTGATGGTGGTGGATGCCGGCAGGTGGTGTGGGGAAGATGGGGATGGTGGTGGTAAGTGGGTGGGAGAGTGGTGAGAAGGAGGGCAGTTTTCTTTATATATATATATATAAAATTATACAATGGTGAAAAGACAAATATGCCCTCATGTGCAAGTCACATGATCAGATTTAACTGAAAAATCTAACTGGGTTAGGCCTAAAGGACATAATGTGTAGGATTTTAAAACATTAAGTACAAAACTCATCAATTATAAAGATAAAGGACACCGCCTGAAATTCGGTATATAGATAAAGGACAAAACTTGTAATTCACTCTTCAAAATAAATGCAATACAATTAATATAAACCTCAAATGGTCAACGCAACTAGTCACAAATTAAATCTTAAAACAAATGTTAAAACCCTAGAAATCTTACAAAATCTACACCGGGATGAAATCCTAGAAGGCTGGCTACTCATGATATGCGAGACTTGATCACCGGATGTTGAACATGATGAATGAGCCATTGAATCTTGCTTCTTGATCTTGAATGAATGATTGGTGGAATGATTGTGGATGTAATGGTGTGCTCCAAAAATCTTGGAAGGGTGATGAGGATGGTGGATTGTGATGAGTATGATTGGTGTTGATGCTTGGTGATGATGGATTCGTGATGAGTGGAGTTGGATCAATCGATCCGTGATGAGGATGATCGAGAGCCTTTTGTGTGTTTCAAAATTCAAGAAAATTGTATCACTCTCTCCATGGCCTCCTAAAACAAATTATACACCTTCAAAACCTTGGTCAACAGGTCAAACGAGTATCTAGATTGCACGATTTTCCGTCACCGCGTCGGCGACGTCGGAAGCCGATGACAGCGGCTCAACTATACGGTTCACGTCTAATATTTCTACCTACGGAAGGCCCTGTTGACGCAAGCTATGTCGGCGGCGGCCAAAAGCCAAGTTTCTGACATGGCGGCTATTCGGTTTACTCGTCCGATTCTTTGTTTTCCACATCCAATTGGTTTTAGCCTCATCCCGATGTCCCTTAAAGCTCCTGAATTACTCTGTAAACTTTGTTAGACCCGCAAAACACAAACCAAAACAAAGTGGACCATTCAAAAATCAAATTCGCACAAAAACATAAACTTAGATATGTGTAACACTAGACTTTCTTCCACGTATCAATCACCACCATCGCCGTCCCCTTGCGCCGCCGGTCATATTGCCCTTGACCGTCGATTTCGGTCCATCACCCCTTTCCGTCCACTGCACCACTTTGTATGTCAGTTTCTGTTTTTTTTGTTTGTTCTAATTTCTTGGGTGATCTTGTGTGGTTAAATTCAAAGGTATTCGATTTCAAGGTTGATTTCTTGAATAGGAACTAGTGACCAATTTTTTAATTGAAGTATTGGAACTTGGTTAGCCAAAAGGTATTTCGTGTAACACCCTACCCTATGGATGTTGTTTTGTTTTATTTGGTTTAGCATCTGGACTCCTGGTGGGCAACGAAAAGTTTAGTATGGATTGGTTTGTATACATGCTTTAACTAATCTAGTATTTATTAAAACACATGTATAAATCCCCAAACATGTAAGCTCTAACCGTTACTCACTGGAATGGCCTTAAATGACTCCTTTAGTATCTTCACGGGTCTCTACATAAAGGTATCTTGCTTCGTCAGAGAAACCACTGTTACAACTTCATGCTTTCACTGATGCAGAGTGGGTAAGAGACAAAGACAACTATCAAAGCACTAGTGGTTATATTGTGTACCTAGGGTCAAACTAATTGCATGGAGCTCAAAGCGATAAACCACGTTATCCCGTTCATCCATTCAAACCGAATTTCCCATCATCGCTTCTATCACTGCCGAAATCCTATGGCTAAAATCCCTTCTCCATGAACTCAGATTTGATTCAACCACCATCCCAACCATTTTTTGTAACAACCTAAGAGCCACACAATATTCCGTTAACCCCATTTTCCCAACCTCGCATGAAACATCTAGCTCTTGACTTTCATTATGTCCATGAAAATGTCTATGATCACTCCATCAGAGTTACACACATTGTTGTGGATGACCAACTAACTAGCCGATGCTCTTACCAAGCCCATCCTACACTCCATATTTCATTACATCATATCCAAATTTTATATTAGACTCACTACAAGACTGTCAATATTGCGTGGACATGAACAAGAATAATTTAAAATATTCGAAATATAACTTGAATTTATTCTATCTACAATCAAGCTCCATAATTATCATTTCTGTTATTGGTAGTTTATTTTTCTTTATGCGTGGGCATGAATAAGAATAATTTAAAATATTCGAAATATAATTTGAATTTATTCTATCTACAATCAAGCTCCATAATTATCATTTTTGTTATTGGTAGTTTATTTTTCTTTATTGTAAATGCATAATTATAGGTTGTATTTCCAATATTCAGGCCTTTGTATTCTTTTATATATTGTAACTCACTTATTCGTAAATAATATCTTTTGATTTCAAATCAATTCCTCCGTTATTGTAACTTCTCCACTTTATTATGTAAGTTCTCAATATTGATAATAAACGTTTTTCTCAACTCACGCCTTTAAGTCGTCACTACACATATTGAACCACTCTTGAAGTTATCCCTTAGATCCACCACAATAGATCTCAACTTGGCTAGTTCATTATGAGAACCATCGACTAAGCTCTTTGTGGAGGCTTTTCTCGGCCAGTTCTCTTCACCACCCAAAATACTCGTTACTGCTACAACCTTGCCAAGTTTGGTTAGCATCCCTTGAACCATCCTTGTCTTGTATCAATTGTTATGAAGTGATTCTTTCAACGATTGGTATCACTCTTATTTTCTTAGATTAGCCTTTTGGAGAGTTTGTTGTGATTTAGATGAACTTGCCATGCAACACTAGATACGTATGTAACTCAAGAATGATTTGCATGGCTTTTGAACTCTTTACAATGGAGCTTTAAAGGAATTTGTGAGGTACTTGGAGGTCCCTTTCACAAATGAAATAGCACCTATTTATACTTGTTAGTGCATTTTGGTGTGTCTATCACCGTTTGAATAGACTAGAAGAGTTGTGTGCTGAATAGGCTAGGAAGTCTCTAGTGATTGAGACTCAATCGTTTGGGAATGTAAACGATTGAGTCTGGGGTTAAATGATTTGACTCTATCACTAGAATGACTTCTACTGATTGAGCTAATCGCCTATATAATGTCTTAAACCCCAATTGTTTCATAACTTTGAGAGTCAGACCTTTGTAAGAGCAATTGAGCATGTGTGTCTGAGAGGAGATCACAAATGTGATCTCTCATGTTTAATGTTGATGTAAACTCTCTTGGTACCAATGAATGGTACTAATGAATCTGTGATGATTTCATGAGTTTATCTGTCTCAAACATACTTTATATATCAAATTCAATCAGTTTTGTCCTAGCAATACTACTTCAACACTTTTTTATTAGGCTTTTCTGGATCAATCCTAACTACAAGAGTCTACAAGGTAATTGCAAGTATAATATAGATTATACCGTGGAAGTATTCATGGAAAGTTTGATAGGGGTGTGCAAAGTTGGGTCAGTTCGTTTATGGAGGCTTAACTATAACCGTTAGCTGAGCTTAAATTATGGAAGATTGCTTAAAAATAACTATAACCTGATCGTTGGTTAAGAAGAGGTAGATTAATTGTCGGTTATGATTTAGTTTCAGTTAAGTCCAATACATTTTTTTATTTTTCTTTGTTCGAGTTAAATGGTTTGGTTATGGCATTCCAAGGTGGTTATGTATAGTTGCACCATGAATTTAATGGAGGTGTAAAAGCTGGAAACAAGTGGAGGTATAAAATTCGGCACATTAACCATAACTGTAACTCAATCATCGGTTAATTAGATTCACTTAATTATAACAGATTGCTTTGTTGGTTAGAACTAATTTTGGCAACCATTTGTTTTTAGTCGGTTTTGCTCACCCCTTAGGTAACAAATTCTATAGCATTCCAAAATTTTGCCTATGATCTTGAACCCTCAAGAAAGCTCTAGAAAATTTTGGAACCCAACGTTGCGAATTGAAATTTAGATGAGTTGCGAAATAAGGTAGGATACATTATATATATGATCAAACTTTAGAGACATTTTCAACCAGGTGATTGTAAGTCAACAAATTTTCCACAAAAGACTAAACGCTTAAGAAGCCACAATGATACTTAGAACAGGTCATGAAGGTTCTTTTAAGTTAAACAGATGATCATAGATTTACGATCACACAGTTGTTTTATACACATAAATGAGACAATCAAATTAAATAGAAACAAACATGATTATAAACTAACTGTACCTTTTAAATTTCCACGCCGAAATGGTATATAACGGTTGGTTATGCCAGCAAATAAACAAACAACCGTTGTCTTCTTTGACATTATACCCATCATACCCGTAATTATTCAACAATCTTCTAGCCAATAACATCCCATTGTAGCTCAAAGGAACCCTTCCAAATCCAGCCAACTCGAGCCTGGGAACCCATTTTTCAAGCTTCTCGTGTCTCACCCTTCTTTCAAGCCCCTCACAAGCAATTATATTCTTGATTTCTTCACCAAATAACATCTTTTCAATCTTTTGGCGCTCCAATGATGCACGTGTAACAGTAGATTCTAAACAATCGAACAGTGCTGCATAAAAGTTCAATGTTTCAAATGCTCTATCCATTAAACTGAATCCATTATGGTTTGATTCTTGCTCAGTTACCACCATTAGTTTAGGTGATAACGTCCACAGGGCATTCAAAAAGTTCATCAATTTTGAAGAACTAGTCAATGATAACGGCGAAGATGAAGGCGAATCCGGACTTGGACTAAATTTGTTTGTTACATCTTTCCTGAGAAAATCACCTAAAGTGTGTGATTTCATCAGAACTCGTCTTGAAGTTGGGCTTCTATTCGTTTCATCATCAAACGCCAAAAGAGTGTGAAGTTGAAGTACTGAGCTTATTGCTAAAGCATATCCTGATTTGTAACGTAAAGAATCAATGTCAAGATTTTCCAATCGACTAACTATTGGATTGAATTGAAATGGGATGTCTAATTTCTCTGCTTCTTCATTCAACTGAAATGCCATTTGTTCTAGTACTTCTTTTTGCTGATGAATTCCAGTGATCCGCAAATGAGGTGGCCCTTCGGGTCGTGCTCTTAACGATTGTAGAAGATTGATCCATTGTGCAGGCTCAGATGAACACAAATCTATAATATGAACCATCTTTTCCCCTTCCATTGCTTCGAGAATCGCTTGATTAGTAATGATATAGGATAACCTCAAAAATGGGCAAAGATCGAAAAACAATTTTTTTACAAGAATCTCTTCTGATATTGATGTGATTCTTGTGGAATTAATGGCTTTGTATAAACCTGGTAATCCTTTAAGCATGCGATTAGCGAGTGCTTCGGTGAAATAAGCTGCGATCCGTTGCATAGTGTTCCCATCGGCAGATGCAAGATTGTTAATCTGTTCGAGTCCGATGTTGGCATTCTGGATGTTACCAGCAGCCACATGGTTAGCACAGCCAACAAGAAGTTGGATGAGATGTAAACCTCGGCTTTCTTCGACTTCGGTTTCCCTTAGCCATGGGTATTGTGATCCAAAACTTGTTGGTGCACTTGTGTCTGTACTTTGTCTGTATTAGGTCTGTATGTAAACGATGTCCTTAGTAGTCTGTAAGTTGACCAAGTCAACCATCCTCCGGTTTGACTTGGACAACATTTGAAAGATGTTCTGATCGAAGGATAGCCTCGAAGGATACACCTGATCCTTCGAGGTGATCGAAAGATATGGTTCGACCATGGTTCGACCATTAGACCTCGAAGGATGATCCTTCGAGGTCCATGCTGATCTTTCGTGTGAACTATGATCGATAGATGATCCTTCGGACCATCTATCAGATCCTTCGATCCAGACCTGCTGAGCTGGGTATATATACCCATGCATGTGTTGAGTGTGAGTTAGTTCTGAAGTTCTGCCATTTTCACACACCCGAGAGATAGAAGCTTAGAGAGCATTCTGCCCAGAACTCACTCACACACTTAGAGAGTTTATAGAACACTTCTGTAAACATTGAGCTTGTAACCGAACCTTCATTTGCATTAATACGACTAGTGTTAATCGGTGAATCTTTGTGTGTTTGTTTCTCTACTTGCTACTAACTCGGTTTGCTTGCTAGCTTGGATTCCGCACTCGCTAGTAGGTTTGTATAACAAGGTTTAGGTTCGTAATCCTCCGCGAAACAGGGACCTACAAGTGGTATCAGAGCTAAGGCTCTTAACCTTGTTTAAAACCGGGTTTTACAAGTTGTGGTGTGTTGAAACACCTGGTTTTGCACCTGTTTTTACTAAGTTTCTTGCATTTTCTTTGAGTAAAAACGTGTCTGAACTAACCGGGAGTGTTCAAGTTTGGGTTGGGTAACATAAAATTGGTTTTTAGAAAACTTTGTGTTTTCCGGTGGTATTCCGGTGTGTTTCCGGTGACTGGCTTAAGGATAAGGTTATCCTTTTTGGGCAATCTTTCAAAAGTTGGTGGGAAAGTTGATCTGACATCCCCTTTTGCCGAAAGTTTGACCTTACCAACCTGTCACCTTTTCACCAACCTTTCACATCAAAGTCAGTTGTGTCAGAGCCTCTCGAAAGATATCTTTCGACATCGAAAGATCATCCTTCGATATCTTTCGATCAAGGAGGGCTCGAAAGATTTATATCCTTCGACCCATCCTTCGAAGTCTGAAACATATCCTTCGACAGAGGAATCTTTTCGAAAGACTAGTGTCCGAAAGATTAGGATCCTTCGTATTGGTGAATCTTTCGAGATCTGTTGTTCGAAAGATAAGGATTTGGCTCGAAAGATAAGGATCTTTCAAAGGGAATCTTTCGAGTTCTTGAATCTTTCGAAATCATTGTTCGAGAGTCAACAGTAATCTTTCGAGTACTGTTGATCCTTCGAACAAGGTTATATCTTTCGATTGAGGTTTGTTTATTGTTAACAAGTTTCTGTGATTTCAGATCTTTCGACCAGGATCTTTCGGTTGTGTTATCTTTCGGATCATTCTTACTTAGCATTTATTTTGCTTATCTATCATGAATCCGAGTTGGTGGGGAAGTCCGGCTCCAGACAGTGGAAAATACATGAATACTAGTCAATCTCCATCATGGGCCGAATCTCCGGTATCTACATCCTCACAAACAAATGCCACTCCAGCTGGTCAATGGGCGTTTGTTTCAAATCAAACTCCGAGTATTCAAAGTCTTCTTCTAAGCGAAAGTGAAACCGGAAGTTTGAACAGGCCTCCAAAGTTGATGCATCTTCATGAATATCCAGGATGGGTTGATCGTTTCCATACATACATTCTTGGTCAAAATACAGAGTTGTGGTTGCGGTTCACTACGGAATTCGATCAAACTATCGAGGTTGCTGCTTCTTCGACAGCTACATTTGCCGATCTTCCTGAGGATCAAAAGAAGACGTATGACTTAGAAAAGAAAGCATACGCTATTCTCACTCAAGCACTGAGCAAGGATATTTATCATCAGTTCGTCAGTTTCAAGACTACGAAGAAGCTGTGGGATGCATTGAAGACAAGAGGAGTAGGTAATGAAGCCACACGTCAACTACGACGAGATCTACTGAAGAAAGAATTCGATGGCTTCACATGTATGGATAAGGAGTCCTTGGGAGATATGACAAGCCGTTTCTATCACCTGCTTACTGAGCTGACAAACTTTGAAGTCACAACGACTCCAACAGAGGTGGTAAAGAAGTTTGCCGATGCATTGCCTCCTCAATGGAATAACTTCCTGGAAATCTTGAAGTACAACGGAACGTTGAGAACTACCAATATCAACGATTTCGTGCAGCTTCTGGAGAACAAGGATCAGGAAGAAACGTTGAAGGCAAAGAGAGTTGCAGTGCCACAGAATCCAGAGATGTATTATGGCACCTCCACTACTTCATCTGCAAAAGCCGGTTCACATGCTCCACTTCAAACGGCGTTTGTCACAAGCACGGATATGTACGGCAATCCAGTGCAAGTTCCTGTAAAGCCGCCTCCAACCACAGATTTGTATGGAAATCCAATACAACCACCTCCTCCTCCTCCTGTTCAACAACCACAATATGCCTGTTATGGAGGAACATCATCTGCTGCAGGTCAACAATCAAAGTCAAATCCAGTACAGCTTGACACTTCAAGTTTTTCTAAAATCAGTGTAGAAGTAGCTAAGGAACACATGGAGCTGCTTAACACTGTAGTGAGCGCGTACTGTGGGTTGATAGAAGGTCAGATTGGAAACATTAATCTGACACAAGAAGATTACTGGCAGATTGATAAGGAAGAGATGGACTTGATGGACATCAAGTGGGCCTTTGCGAGTGCTGTGAGAAGAGCAAAGGATTGGATGGAAAGTACTGGAAGAACCAGCTTGGAGAGTAAGCGAGACACCAAGTATGGGTTCGATAAGCAAGCTGTTAAGTGCTTCAACTGTGGTGAACGGGGCCACTTTAAACGGGAATGTACAAAGCCAGCCCAGCACGGGAATCAAAACCCCTTCAGGAACCAAGGCAACCAGCAGAACAGAAACAATGATCGTACATTGGTGCCTGTCAACAACCAAACCAACCGAGCACTTGCAGTTCAGGTGGATGAAGGTTGTGACTGGTCAATCCAGTTGGGTGGTGATGCTCCTGATGGAACAGCATGTTTTGCTCAGATTGTGAAGGAGCTGGTTCACACCAATGGTGGAGAATCTTCTGCCAGTGGTGATGAATCGTCTGAAGATGAAGACTCCTCTGGATACAGCAGGAGTGTTGATGAAGAATCATCCAACTCTGGTGATGATCATGTGGGTGAGACATCTAATGTTTCGGATGATATTGACATTGATGAACTCTTGGGGGAAGCTGTAGCAGAAACTCAAAGAAGATCTATTCTGGTGGATCAAGCTGCTTACTCTTCGTCTTCTCTCCATTCAGCCTTTATGGCTAATGTCGACGGTTCATCAAGTCAGGTATGTGTCGATGAACCCACTGCTGTTAATTGTGATGAATGTGCTAGGTTGCATGCTAGATGTGCTGATCTTGAGAAAAGTATGTCTGAGTTGCAAGGCAAACATGATGCTTTACAAGCTAGTTTGTTTGACTTGCAAGACAAACATACTACTGTGAATGAGAATTTGAGTGACTTGCAAAGTAAGCATGACGCTTTGCAAGAAAAATATGATGTGACCTTTCTCCACAATCAGAAGTTGACTGTGGATCTCTCTAAATGCACAGAAGCCAACATGTTTTATGAAAACCATGAAAAAGAATTTAAGTCAGTAATTGAAACATTAAAGAAGGATAAAACTGAACTGACTAAAATGGTTTCAAGAAAACAAACTGATATTAATTTGTATATATCTCGCCTTGAGAGTATGCAAAAAGAGATGGCTTGTGTGAAAACCGAAAGTGATGCGATCCAACTCAAGCTAGACAGTTATTTGAGTTCTAGCTATGTGTTAGATCACATCATTGACGTTCAGAAGGAAAAGAGAGATGTCACATGCATTGGCTACAAGAAGTGTCCACCACCAGTGAGACATAATTATGACGCCATGCCTGATGAAGAGGACAGAGTTTTCTTTGAACCTACTGTGCCTCTAGATGTTAAGGAGTTTGCTGCAGGACTCGGATACCAAAAGGAAGTATCCTTAGATTCAGATGTGTCAGCAGATACATTTGTGAGTGCTGAACAGAATCAAGATCCTCCAGTTGTGATTGAGGATGCTGATTCGTCTGATGATGAATCTGACGATACTGTTCCAGCAAAGTCTGATGCGGTAGTCAAAAATGAGGACATACCTCTTGAGAATCACATTCTATGTGATCCCCCTGTTCAACCCGCTAAGACTGTTGCAACTGAGTCCTCATCTGCAGGAGAGCCGGAGAGTGTGAATTTGCTGTACACTCTAGTTGGTGATGATAAAATTTACTCAGACAAAGATTTTCCCATTAAGAATGTTAATCAATCCTTAATCTGCAAAGTCTTTGAGAATTCGACGAGTAAGTTCTTGGGAAAGGCAGGACCTAAAGTTACAGTCACCCAGTGTCCTCCAATCCCAAAGGCTGAAGTTCGAAAGCAATTTGGCAACAAGAAATTGCCAACAGTGCCAACACAGCAAAATCACACCAAACCCAAAGGTAAAGCACCGGCTCCAGTGCAAAAGAAGCCGAACCAAAAGAAGAAGAAGAATGTTAACTTTGTGAAATCGACGGGAACAGACAAAATTGAGAAGTTTGAAAATCAATCTAACTTAGATTTTGTCAAGAAAGCTTTTGTCGAGAAAAGAAATGAACCAAGTAGTTCAAAACCTAGTACCTCGGGTTCACAAAGTTCAACATCATCGGCTAGACGATCACATGATTCTTCGGGGTTTGTAGAACGAAGATCATGTTTTGAGTGTGGAACCATTGGGCACATTATTAGAAACTGCCCATATCTTCATAAGCAGAAAGGAAAAGTTGATGATCCCCGTGGTAAGACTGACCGTAAGCCATCTGTTTCCACAAAACAAGATCCCCGACTTGTAAAAGAAAGGGAAAAGAAACAGAAACGGCAACAGGTCAAGAAAATTGAAAAAGCGATTAAAACCGATGTGGTTCATAAACAATCTGTTGTTGTAAAACCAGAAAATTCTAAAACTTCAAATCATCAAGAAGTTAAAATTTTAAAGAAAAACACTGGTGAAACCAAACAGACTTGGAAACCAAAAACGGTTGTTGAATCAGGGGGACCATCACAATTCACCAACCATCAAAGACAAGAAGTTATTGTCATTGATGAAAATGGAAGACCCAAGACCACAATGGCTTGGGTCCCCATCTCCAACTAATTCATTTGAGTTCATGTGCAGGGTGCTTCAGGAGGAACTATCAGTAGTCATTGGATTGTTGATAGTGGGGCATCCAGGCACATGACAGGCGACATGAAGCTTCTCTACGACGTTAAATCTATTAGAGGAGGTTATGTTGCTTTTGCTGGAGATAAAGGTGGATACATAACGGGTGAAGGAATGATATCTAACGGGATTGTCAGCTTTGACAAGATCAATTTTGTGCAACAACTTGATCACAATCTTCTTAGTGTTTCTCAAATTTGTGACAAGAAATTTTCAGTCCACTTTGATGCTAATGGATGTTATGTGCTGAAACCCGGCTTCAAAATTCCAAAAGAATGGATTCTCTTGTCGGCTCCAAGGATAAATGATTTGTACATCCTTGACATGAGCCAGGCTATTACTACGTCTGCACAAGCAACTTGTTTCGTTTCCAAAGCCACAGAAAAAGACACTATCTCTTGGCACAGACGAATGGGTCACATTCACTTACGCAAAATGAATCATTTGGTTTCAAATGAATTGGTGAATGGTGTTCCCCTCAAAAATTTCCATCTTCAAGACATCTGTGTTTCGTGCCAGAAAGGAAAGCAAACAAAGAAGAAGCACCCTACAAAGAAGATCAACACAGTGGCAGTTCCTCTTGAACGTTTGCACATGGATTTGTTCGGTCCTGTCAAGCACAAGAGTATTCGGGGTGATCAATACTGCCTCGTGGTTACTGATGATTATTCAAGATTTTCTTGGGTTGCGTTCATGGCACACAAGAGTGAAACCTTTGGCATTATCAAAAACTTGATCATTCAGATTGAGAATTTGTATAAGTTGAAGGTTAGGCGGATACGTAGCGACAATGGTACTGAATTTAAGAATCATTCCATGGCGGAGTTTTGCACTTCAAAGGGTATTCTTCATGAGTTTAGTGCAGCTTATACTCCTCAACAGAATGGTGTCGCTGAACGTAAGAACCGCACATTGATCGAGACTGCTAGGACAATGTTGGTAGAGTCACAGTTACCCATTCCATTCTGGACTGAAGCTGTGGCCTCTACATGTTACACATTGAACAGAGTCCTTACAGTCAAAAGACACAACAAGACCTGCTTTGAGCTTCTTCAAAAACGGAAACCAGATTTGTCTTATCTCGAACCGTTTGGAGCTCCATGCACAATCATCGATCCTAATGGAAAGTTTGGGGCAAGAGCAATTGATGGATACTTTCTTGGGTATGCCACCCCTAACTTACGAGTCTGGAATCTAGAGACTAAAAGGGTCGAGGAATGGTCTGAGGTCAGAGTACAAAGGCACACCTTGCCAGTCAAAAATCCGGGTCAACCTTGGATGTTTGAGTACGATGACTTTTTCAATTCGATCAATGTTGAAGCCGCTGAAGAAAATGCTGCGGCTAGGATGTTTTTCGAGAGTGACAATGCAACAGTTTCACCGGTGGTTCGTCCAATTCTTGTGAATCAAGAACCATCGTCTTCGGTGAACAACAATACTCTCAACAATGAGGATTTTCATGATGCAAACGAATTGAACGAATCTTCAGAGGATGATGAATTTCTAGATGCAGATCAAGAAGCTCCTACAACAGCAGTTCATGGTACTTCAGAGGGTACTCCTCCAGTGGAAACACATAGAACAGCTGAGACTACTGCATCATCCTCTTCGTCAATTCCGGGTCTTGAATTGGTTGTTGATCTTAATCTTAACAACCTGGGTATAAATGTTCCAGTTCCAGACAATCCAGAAACAAGGATTCATAATACCCATCCTCAACAAAACATCATTGGAAATGTGCAAAGTGGCGTACAAACAAGAAACATGTTGCGAAACAACAACAATGCAGGCTTGTATGCAGCCATTCGAGAATCCGGACAACAAAACGACTGGTCTTTCGCGTGTTATGTCTCACAGGAAGAACCAAGAACATGGAAAGAAGCCTTGAAAGATAATGCTTGGGTTGAAGCAATGCAGGAAGAACTGCAACAATTCCAGAAGCTGGGTGTCTGGAAACTAGTAGAGAAACCTGCTGGATACAAGAAGATTGGTACCCGTTGGGTTTTCAAATGCAAAAAGGATGACCGCGGAGTTGTTATCCGAAACAAAGCTCGTTTAGTCGTTCAAGGTTTTCGTCAGATTGAAGGGATCGACTACAACGAAGTCTATGCACCAGTGGCACGTCTCGAAGCAATTCGAATCTTTCTAGCCTATGCGTCCTTCAAAGGATTCAAGGTTTATCAAATGGACGTGAAAAGTGCATTTTTACATGGTGTGGTTGAAGAAGAGGTATATGTCGAACAACCTCCAGGTTTTGAAGATCCTATCCATCCCGATCGGGTTTGGTTGCTCAACAAAGCTCTTTATGGTCTTCATCAAGCACCTCGAGCTTGGTATGCAACCTTATCTCACTATCTGCTGGAGAACGGTTTTCGTAGAGGTCTTATCGACTGTACTCTCTTCATCAAAGAACAAGATGGAGATCTTCTTCTGGTACAGGTATACGTTGATGACATTATTTTTGGTTCTACTAATGATGTCTTGTGTAGGGAATTCGAGCGCATTATGCAGGATAAATTCGAGATGAGTGCTATGGGGGAAATGACCTTCTTCTTGGGCCTACAAGTACAACAAACGGAGTCTGGGATATTCATCCATCAGACTAAATATGTTGGTGACATCTTGAGCCGGTTCCAGATGTCTGATGCAACGCCCATTGGTACCCCATTGCCAACTAATCACGGAATTACTCCAGACTTGAAGGGAGAAGCTGTTAGCCCTTCTATCTATCGCGCCATGATCGGATCTCTCATGTACCTCACAGCATCAAGGCCAGACATAATGTACCCGACGTGCCTGCTTGCCAGATATCAAGTTAACCCGAAGGCCTCACATCTTACTGCTGTCAAAAGGATTTTTCGTTATTTGAAGACGTACCCCGACACTGGTCTGTGGTACCCTAGGGATAATAACTTTGAATTGGTAGCTTTCAGTGATTCTGATTTTGGCGGATGCAAAATCGACGGTAAATCCACAACGGCTGGATGTCAGTTTTTAGGAAATCGCCTAGTCACATGGCAGTGCAAGAAGCAGACGTGTGTAGCTACATCAACATGCGAAGCTGAATACATTGCTGCCTCAAGTTGTTGCTCCCAAGTACTTTGGATTCAACAACAAATGCGGGACTACGGTTTTGAATTCCTAACTACTCCTATTTACGTTGATAATTCTGCTGCTTTAGATATCACTAGAAATCCTGTGCAGCATTCAAAGACCAAACACATCGAAATCAAATATCACTTCATACGTGATTGCTTTGAGAAAAGGCTAATCGATGTTGTTAAGGTCCACACCGATGACCAACGTGCCGACTTATTTACCAAAGCTTTTGACAAATCAAGATTTGACTTTTTATTATTGGTAAACGGCATTAAGGTCAAGCAAGAGTAAAACCAACATCGGAAAATCATTTTTGTAAATATCTTTGTGTGTTTTTAAATTTATCTTAGTTTATTGATTTTAGGGGGAGTAAATCCAAATATCTGAAAATCCAAAAACATCGAAAAATTCAAAAACACAAAAACAATAGAAAAACAAAAATGAGTTTCCTGGCGAGCAAAAGAGAAAATGATAGTACATCAGTGGTCTATCCAAACCTCTTTAAACCTTAAATGCAAAACGATAAGCAGCTCTATATAAGATGTATCGGTAGGCTCACAATCATTTTAAAGTGTGCAGGGTGATATAAATCTTAATCGACTGAAGATCAGGTGGGAACCATTCATTGGCATATGGTCTTAGTACCGAAATTTCGTTTGATAGATTGCCGAGGTTCTGAGATATTCGGTCTTTATGCTGCTTATCATCTGGGTATCATGGTTGTATCTTTTACCGAAAAATAACGGGGACGCAAGTCTAGATCTTCCATGATACTATACATACGTGTACATATTACATACTGCATTCGACCTCAATAAGTGATAAACAATCACATGTCCAAATCAAATAAGTGATAAAAATATCACATTTATCCGGGTGTCAAGTTCGTCTCTCTGCTGTACGGAAGTACTGACCTGTTCACGGACTTACACCTGTGCCCTCATGCATACGAAAATCAAGTTCCTCATCAATAAGTGATTATATCACATAGGACTTGTTTTCAAATCAAAATAAGTGAGTATCTCACAATTTATACGGTCAAACAGATGATAATCGGTATACTCACTGGTAAGATGAACACTCGTGCATACCTTGATACGGGAATGTGTCGTGATGTGGATGAACACCGGTCGGTAAGTATAAATCATACCTTAACGTATCCCCTCGCCATGATTACATCTGATAAGTTGAGCTTAAGTGGACAACAATACCGATAATTGTTATAGGATGCTTATCTTAATATTAACTAACTGAACAACAAGAGTGTTTTGGCATGACCGTACACTGATATGATTCTCTTACCCTCGAAACTCGCAAAAAGAATGTTTGTATATATTTATTTATTTACTGCTTAACTTTTATTGTTTTTCTTTTAAACAGTTTCGTCGTTTGGTGCATATCAGCACGACATTAGCGGTGATGTCGTTTGATAACACTCAAAGGATTTTAAATTGTTATCTTTTAATTTCAAAAACACGCCTAAAATCCGTGTTTTAATATAAACTTTATAAAAGCCAAAAAGATTTTATTTCTGCTTTATTTTCGATCGTACGATGTTGGAGCTCAAGTCTTCGTTACCTGAAACCTGACTGAAAACCGAACTGACTAAATCTTCATAAACGGTCAAAATTTGCAGATTTTGAAAGTTAGAATTTAAAATTGATAAATTTATTAAACTTTCAAACTGTCGGACGGTGTTTGATTTTGACATGGTCACTCGTGTGTCATTTGTTTATACTATTCCAAGCAGTTGTTCTCATTACGCGTTTAGATTTCTTGCATGTGCAGATTCTAAAGGCTAGGAGAACATGGTCGATGACAAGCCTTGGAATGAAGACACGACGAGAAGGCGCTCAAAAGATGAAGATGATCGAGTTGCCGCTGGCCATCATCAACACCACAAGGATCTCACTTCATAAAGATAAAGTCTTTTCACGAGCATAACTCAAGGGGGAGCTTATGTTAAGGGAGAGTTTGTCAACACACTTCCTACATGATACGGGTAGTTTGTTGATACACTCTCTACTTTCAAGACGTGAAGACTTTGAAGATCCTCCGACATTGAAGACATGATAGGACATCAGAGTCTTGAAGACTTGAAGACCAAAGACCGTCGAAGTTCAAGACGAGTCTACACTTTTAGAAGAACAAGACAAAGATTAGAGATCAAAGACAAAGCTACAGCCAAGGGGGAGTTTGTTGGTGCACTTGTGTCTGTACTTTGTCTGTATTAGGTCTGTATGTAAACGATGTCCTTAGTAGTCTGTAAGTTGACCAAGTCAACCATCCTCCGGTTTGACTTGGACAACATTTGAAAGATGTTCTGATCGAAGGATAGCCTCGAAGGATACACCTGATCCTTCGAGGTGATCGAAAGATATGGTTCGACCATGGTTCGACCATTAGACCTCGAAGGATGATCCTTCGAGGTCCATGCTGATCTTTCGTGTGAACTATGATCGATAGATGATCCTTCGGACCATCTATCAGATCCTTCGATCCAGACCTGCTGAGCTGGGTATATATACCCATGCATGTGTTGAGTGTGAGTTAGTTCTGAAGTTCTGCCATTTTCACACACCCGAGAGATAGAAGCTTAGAGAGCATTCTGCCCAGAACTCACTCACACACTTAGAGAGTTTATAGAACACTTCTGTAAACATTGAGCTTGTAACCGAACCTTCATTTGCATTAATACGACTAGTGTTAATCGGTGAATCTTTGTGTGTTTGTTTCTCTACTTGCTACTAACTCGGTTTGCTTGCTAGCTTGGATTCCGCACTCGCTAGTAGGTTTGTATAACAAGGTTTAGGTTCGTAATCCTCCGCGAAACAGGGACCTACAAGTGGTATCAGAGCTAAGGCTCTTAACCTTGTTTAAAACCGGGTTTTACAAGTTGTGGTGTGTTGAAACACCTGGTTTTGCACCTGTTTTTACTAAGTTTCTTGCATTTTCTTTGAGTAAAAACGTGTCTGAACTAACCGGGAGTGTTCAAGTTTGGGTTGGGTAACATAAAATTGGTTTTCTTGAAGTGATTCTTTCAACGATTGGTATCACTCTTATTTTCTTAGATTAGCCTTTTGGAGAGTTTGTTGTGATTTAGATGAACTTGCCATGCAACACTAGATACGTATGTAACTCAAGAATGATTTGCATGGCTTTTGAACTCTTTACAATGGAGCTTTAAAGGAATTTGTGAGGTACTTGGAGGTCCCTTTCACAAATGAAATAGCACCTATTTATACTTGTTAGTGCATTTTGGTGTGTCTATCACCGTTTGAATAGACTAGAAGAGTTGTGTGCTGAATAGGCTAGGAAGTCTCTAGTGATTGAGACTCAATCGTTTGGGAATGTAAACGATTGAGTCTGGGGTTAAATGATTTGACTCTATCACTAGAATGACTTCTACTGATTGAGCTAATCGCCTATATAATGTCTTAAACCCCAATTGTTTCATAACTTTGAGAGTCAGACCTTTGTAAGAGCAATTGAGCATGTGTGTCTGAGAGGAGATCACAAATGTGATCTCTCATGTTTAATGTTGATGTAAACTCTCTTGGTACCAATGAATGGTACTAATGAATCTGTGATGATTTCATGAGTTTATCTGTCTCAAACATACTTTATATATCAAATTCAATCAGTTTTGTCCTAGCAATACTACTTCAACACTTTTTTATTAGGCTTTTCTGGATCAATCCTAACTACAAGAGTCTACAAGGTAATTGCAAGTATAATATAGATTATACCGTGGAAGTATTCATGGAAAGTTTGATAGGGGTGTGCAAAGTTGGGTCAGTTCGTTTATGGAGGCTTAACTATAACCGTTAGCTGAGCTTAAATTATGGAAGATTGCTTAAAAATAACTATAACCTGATCGTTGGTTAAGAAGAGGTAGATTAATTGTCGGTTATGATTTAGTTTCAGTTAAGTCCAATACATTTTTTTATTTTTCTTTGTTCGAGTTAAATGGTTTGGTTATGGCATTCCAAGGTGGTTATGTATAGTTGCACCATGAATTTAATGGAGGTGTAAAAGCTGGAAACAAGTGGAGGTATAAAATTCGGCACATTAACCATAACTGTAACTCAATCATCGGTTAATTAGATTCACTTAATTATAACAGATTGCTTTGTTGGTTAGAACTAATTTTGGCAACCATTTGTTTTTAGTCGGTTTTGCTCACCCCTTAGGTAACAAATTCTATAGCATTCCAAAATTTTGCCTATGATCTTGAACCCTCAAGAAAGCTCTAGAAAATTTTGGAACCCAACGTTGCGAATTGAAATTTAGATGAGTTGCGAAATAAGGTAGGATACATTATATATATGATCAAACTTTAGAGACATTTTCAACCAGGTGATTGTAAGTCAACAAATTTTCCACAAAAGACTAAACGCTTAAGAAGCCACAATGATACTTAGAACAGGTCATGAAGGTTCTTTTAAGTTAAACAGATGATCATAGATTTACGATCACACAGTTGTTTTATACACATAAATGAGACAATCAAATTAAATAGAAACAAACATGATTATAAACTAACTGTACCTTTTAAATTTCCACGCCGAAATGGTATATAACGGTTGGTTATGCCAGCAAATAAACAAACAACCGTTGTCTTCTTTGACATTATACCCATCATACCCGTAATTATTCAACAATCTTCTAGCCAATAACATCCCATTGTAGCTCAAAGGAACCCTTCCAAATCCAGCCAACTCGAGCCTGGGAACCCATTTTTCAAGCTTCTCGTGTCTCACCCTTCTTTCAAGCCCCTCACAAGCAATTATATTCTTGATTTCTTCACCAAATAACATCTTTTCAATCTTTTGGCGCTCCAATGATGCACGTGTAACAGTAGATTCTAAACAATCGAACAGTGCTGCATAAAAGTTCAATGTTTCAAATGCTCTATCCATTAAACTGAATCCATTATGGTTTGATTCTTGCTCAGTTACCACCATTAGTTTAGGTGATAACGTCCACAGGGCATTCAAAAAGTTCATCAATTTTGAAGAACTAGTCAATGATAACGGCGAAGATGAAGGCGAATCCGGACTTGGACTAAATTTGTTTGTTACATCTTTCCTGAGAAAATCACCTAAAGTGTGTGATTTCATCAGAACTCGTCTTGAAGTTGGGCTTCTATTCGTTTCATCATCAAACGCCAAAAGAGTGTGAAGTTGAAGTACTGAGCTTATTGCTAAAGCATATCCTGATTTGTAACGTAAAGAATCAATGTCAAGATTTTCCAATCGACTAACTATTGGATTGAATTGAAATGGGATGTCTAATTTCTCTGCTTCTTCATTCAACTGAAATGCCATTTGTTCTAGTACTTCTTTTTGCTGATGAATTCCAGTGATCCGCAAATGAGGTGGCCCTTCGGGTCGTGCTCTTAACGATTGTAGAAGATTGATCCATTGTGCAGGCTCAGATGAACACAAATCTATAATATGAACCATCTTTTCCCCTTCCATTGCTTCGAGAATCGCTTGATTAGTAATGATATAGGATAACCTCAAAAATGGGCAAAGATCGAAAAACAATTTTTTTACAAGAATCTCTTCTGATATTGATGTGATTCTTGTGGAATTAATGGCTTTGTATAAACCTGGTAATCCTTTAAGCATGCGATTAGCGAGTGCTTCGGTGAAATAAGCTGCGATCCGTTGCATAGTGTTCCCATCGGCAGATGCAAGATTGTTAATCTGTTCGAGTCCGATGTTGGCATTCTGGATGTTACCAGCAGCCACATGGTTAGCACAGCCAACAAGAAGTTGGATGAGATGTAAACCTCGGCTTTCTTCGACTTCGGTTTCCCTTAGCCATGGGTATTGTGATCCAAAACTAGGTGACAGTGACATTAATGAAAATAAGTGAAGCGGAGACGAGTTTATAGACGAAGAACCATCCTCTTGAGCCATTCCTGATATTAAGAGTGTCAATCAGAGTTCTTTCCTCTTATCTTTGTACTTCTACTACTAGTATATACTCTATGCAAATTTTATATTTTTATACTTCAAAAAAAAAAAAAAAAGTTGTTGAGCCGAGGGTTTCATTGAAAGCAACCTCTCTATCTCTTTGGATAGAGGTAGAGATGCTACTAGTTACGTTTGCCCTCATCTTCCCTCCCAGACCCACTCTACGAGTGAGATACTACTAGTTACGTTTGTTTGTAATCAGAGTTCCAAATTAACACCTTCTTGATTAAGGATGAGTCATCCTCAAGATTATACACATGGTAAATCATGTGTGTCACCTAAAAGAAGACATATGGACAAAGATTATGTCGTCTACATTTCAACATAACTTTTTTCAAAAACTAGACACTTTCAACTTCAAACATATGGAATATTAACTAGGAAGAAAGAAGTCTATAAAGTACAGCTTTGTGTTATGAAGATAACAGTCAGCAGAATTAGTCAAACGCCAACATGTTTACCCACATAAAATGATCAATCCAAGACAAAGTTTCACAGGTTTTTAGAAATTTGATGGATTATAAAACCAGAACGAAATAAACTCTATAAGAAACAAGATAACGAATGAACTCACCGCTGAACATATCTGGAGATGGTCCGGATAATCCAATCAAATATTGAGTGAAATCTATATATCAAACAGTGTTTTGAAAATCATTGAAACCCCATTTGGCTTCATATACCAAAAGTCCAAACATTTTCGGCTATTTCTGTGCTTGCTGTTGTAATTATCAAAGGTTTAGGATCGTTTTCGAAAATCCAAAGTGGGTATAGAAAGAGTTAAAAGCTGTTTGTCCTGGGAGAACACATCAATGGTTTATAACCTTTTGTGACAAATAACATCGGTTGTTTTTGTCGTCATTGCATTTGTTCTTCTTGGGGACATCAAATATGGAGGAATTTATTATGTTCTTATTATCGAATATGCTACTTGTGATACAGGATCAAGGGTTTTAAGTTCAAGTTGCAATTAACATTCCCTCACATATGGACATTTTTCCTTTTTACTTTTTTATTAACATACTGTTTTTTCTTTTACTTTTAGTGTTTGTTTTTTGTTTAACTTGAAATACCATATAACACTTTTATTATATTGTTAGAAAGTAGTTTCTTCATATATATTTTTCTTATTATGTGAGAACTTTATCACATTTTTTTTGAATGGCAAGATGGAACATTTTATTAACCAAAGAAACTACGGACCATAGCAAGGTGCTATGAGAACCTACAGTACATCAAAAGTTAAACCAACAAGATTACATAAATAAACCAAACTAATCTATCTTCACCATATATGAGAACTTTATCACATGCATAGAACAAATGTTAAATACATCTAGCCGAAGTGAAAGATAAATATGCTGAATTTGGTATGATGCATTCATATCATACCTTAAGTCAACAGAAGAATTAGAGCGACCATTTAATGTTGAATGTAACCATCACTAGTGCTTTAGTGGTGGTCACGGATATTTAAGTTCCACCAATGGTGGGTTCGGTGAGTTTTCCCTTTCAGGTCTCAAGTTCGAGTCTGTGTAATAGGGGCTTCTCATTGAATGGTTTAAATTAGGGATCTATTGTGGGAAGGGGCTCTCTACAGTGAACCCAGTTAAAACAACGTAAGCTAGACTTTCCAACATTCACGAATAATTCACACCTTTCAAAATAAAAATTAATGTTGAATGTAACTCGCCTTAAGTCATTAAACATTATCATTGCAATTGAAGAGTTAGAGCTGCCAAGTAATGTTGAATGCAACTGTTTATTCTATTCATATATGACATATATGACGTAGCCAATGTAGCTCGACAAACATGTCTAAGTTAGTTAACACGCTATGGCATAATAGTAATCAACGTCTAATCACCTTTATGAACATCAAAGAGATTATAGAGAATATATATATATATATATATATAAATTTGTTATCTCTCATTAATAAAGCAAAAAACATTTTATGCTACACATTTCAAAATTTATCCTACATATATCTTACATTTACCGAAATTTACCCTACGCATATTTAAATTTATCATATACATTTAAGAATTTATTCTACACAAACTAAAATTTATCCTACACATGTCGACAATTGTCCTTCACCTCAAATTATTTTATCTTAAAAGAGTATATTTAAAAATGAGTTACAAATTTAGTTAGTTAGCTAATTAATTACAATTAGAAATTTACCTATATCCCTTATTAATAACATTAAATATACATATTAAATGAAGTAAAATTGAAGCATTTCTATTTGCTTAAAACTTATTATTTTTATTCTTACAAAATTTGTCTTCTCATTTTAACCCTCCACTATATATATAGGGCCAGGATCATTTCAGAACCATAAATATTTACAGAACTCGCAGAACTCATAATAAACAATCTTTTTATTTATATATTTTTATGTTCAGGATAATTTTATCATTTATTATGTGTATTTTTACGATTACATACATGTTAAGAGTAATTTTATCATTTTTTATATGTAATTTTATAATTACACATATGTAAACTAGTTTTTTTACGTATATGTAATTAGTTATGACTCATATATATAATTTTGGGAATTAAACATATGTAAACTACTTTTAACATGTATATAATCAAAGAAATACATATAATAGATGATAAAAACATCCTAAATACAAAACTTAGATATAAAATGATTGTTTATTAGGAGTTCTGAAAGTTCTGTAGTTATTTAGAGTTCTGAAATGAACTCGACCCTATATATATATATATATATATATAGGATAAGGATCATTACAGAACACTACTTATTGCGAGAACAAAAAGAACAACTCTAAATCACTAAATTTTGGGATTTAAGGTTCATATTTCTTAAATTTTATGTTTCTTACATTCATATGTGTATTATATATACATAAAAGAATCATATATTTTCCCTACACATAGTCTACATACATGTAGGTAATTTAGCCTACACATAACCTACATGTGTGTAGTTTATTTAGAAACTGAAGATTTTTCATATTTTGTTTTAAATTCTAGTGTGAGAAACAATAAATCTTACATTTATAACTTTTTCAGTTACTTTTTAAGTTTTTAGGATTGAAAAAATGAGTGATTCACTTTGTTCTGCGTGTTCTCACAATATTTAGTGTTCTGCATAGAACCTTCCCCTATATATATATATATATATATATATATAATATATAAATATAGAGTAAGGTTAACATACAAAAAGCCTTATCATACATCACGTAGGAGACAATGGTAACCGTTGGATCAGGGGTATAATCATGCATGAGACCACATAATCACGCATGGGACCACCTAATCACGCATGGGACTATAATCACGCACGTTCTATGATAATAACGCACGTTATATTTTTTGTCATGTATGTTAATGTAGGTTAAGCCCTGAAGTACATTATACTTTCTCTATAAATATATATATATATAGAAGAAGAATCCGTTAGTAACCACCCTTTATTGCGAAAACCGTGAGAATCAATGTGAACACAACGTAAGAAATACCTAAAAATAGCTTAAAAAACACACAATTTATTTTTAATATTTTTTAAACTAAAATTGTTATATTTCAATATTAAAAAAAAATTAAGATAAAAAAAGTTTTTTTTGGATACTAAAAGTAGCGATTTTTACATAAAAATATTAAAAAAAATTGAGTGTTTTTTAGATTTTTTGGGAGTTTAGTTTTTAGCATTTTAGCTTGGGTGGGAGGTTAGGTTATTTTTTTTTGGGGGGGGGGGGGTGTCACACCCCGATTTTCGGTTTCTGCGGAAACGTGTCGCGAGGTGTGGCCAGAGCGGCAATCTTTACAATCAATCGAGTAACCAACATATTTAAACCATAAAAGATGTTCATCCTTACATTTATTTGGAAACCATAATTTACAATACAAACATCTTGTTCTTCTTACATCAGTTCTCATTGCTATGCCAATTATGATATAAATCTAACTATGATATAAATCTAGCATATATAAAAGTCTTGCCAATTTGGCAGTGTAGGTCCCGATATGGATCGTCGGACTACGATGACTTCTTGTTTCAGGTGCCGTAACGAGTACGGAATGCTCGTTGCAGCACAAACCGAGCGAGAGAACAAACACAAAACAAAGATTCAACGTTTAAAGCTTAAATGTGTATAGATCTGGAAGAGTTTGATTACAAGAATGATACAAGAAATAATACTCTCAAACTCTTAGATGTATGCTCTCTTCCCTAACTGTGTTACAAGAGATGTTTATATACCCATAATGTTTGCAACCTTACGAAAAAGGCACTGGGCCTAAACAAGGCCCAAGAAGAACCAACACTGATGTGCGTGAAGTGTGTTATATTTTAGGTATATATTTTAAGCCCTTTTTACACTTTTAAGCCAAGTTTTAAATTTATAAAACACGATATTTACTAACACTAAACACACATATGGGCAAGTGCACCCATCGTGGACGTAGTATAGTGTTGGTAAGATATCTAGGTCGTCCAAGGACACAAGAGCTTTTAGTACCGGTTTATCCTCAACGTCTAATCAAATCAAAAAATGTTAGAAAAGGTTTTTAAACTAAGAAAATAAAACTAACTAAAATGCTGAAAAATAAAATAAAAATAAAAAACAGATAGACAAGATGAATCACATGGATCCGACTCGTGTGTAGTGTAACCTTTGATTATTTTCGCACTTTTGCACTTGTTTAAGAGATTATCTTAGTTATTGTAGTAGGCCCCTCTTTTGAAGACGACGTTACCCTCAACCCGGTAGTTTGAGTCAGCAAGAATACAATCCTAAAGGGTCGGATTATTGAAAGATAATTAATTAAGTTATTAATGCATAATGTGGTAGGCCCCTCTTTTGAAGGCGACGTTACCCTCAGCTATGTAGTCTGAGTCAGCAGGGATACAGTCCTAAGTAGCTGGGTTAAAGTTTTAATAGTAGTTTAACCTATGAGGGGATCAAAGAGTTTGGACCCCCGCCATCCAATACCTTTGGGTATTGAAGGAGGTCCTACTAAATTTGACCCAGGTCCTTTCACTACAAAAAAAAAAAAGTCCATTTAGTGGCACACATTTCTAATGACATTTATCTTTTGTGCCACTAATTTAGGTTTTAGTGGCATTTTACGAATGCCACATTTGCTAAACACACATTTTTAGTAGCATTTAGATCTTATGCCACTAATTTAGAGTTTTAGTGGCACTTTCCATATGCCACTAAAATTTTTGATAACTTTTAGTGGTACTTTACGTATGTCACTATTTTCTAAGTGCTTCAAAATTCTAAAACTTTCTCTTTTCCCTCCTTGAAACACTTTAATAAAACTAGAATTGATTTTCCCCGCGTTGCGGGGTCGAGATTTTATAGTGATTTGAGTGTACTGAATTTTTATGGCCCTATATTATCATTAATCGTAGCTCACAATCAGTGACTAATCAAACATCATTGTTCGTAACCGACCAGCGATGTACCTAAAGGATCATCAATGAGCCTCACTGAATTTAAATGACGATAATTTCAGTTTTAAAATAAATATATATTTCCCGTTTAATTTATTTATAAAATCTTTTTTTTTTGCGTACATTATTTTGGTTTCCCTCTAAATATAATTTAACCTTTAAATTTTTATGCAATACTCTAGATAAATAACACAATAAAGAATTTATATATTTAAAATTTGAAATTAATACAATAAAGAATGTATATATTTAAAATTTGAAATTAAAATTAATATTTAGATAAATTGAATTTATATATTTAAAATTTGAAATTAATACAATAAAGAATGTATATATTTAAAATTTGAAATTAAAATTAATATTTAGATAAATTGAAATATAAAATGTGTAAAATTAATACAATAATTGATTTAAATTTCTGAAATCAAGAAACTAAGCATGGTACTTCAAAATTTGAATCTCTAAACTAATCAGGAATGCCATATGGATGGTGATACCACATCCCTAATCCCTTTGCCATATTGCCAAAACCATCCACAAGCTGGGAGGTTTTGTCTTTTTTCTTAATTTTTTTATGTAATATAAATATTATATAATTGTTGTGATTATATATTTTTCAGTTCTCTTTTGGTATGTTTCTGTTTCGACAAGCCTGTTCAAAACATAATCTCATACATGTTTCACACAGATGGGCCACATAGATCTTTTATAATGGCTTAATTTCTCAATTGTCAAAATGGAGTTATCAATTTCACTTCGAGTAAATTGCCATTTTAGTCCCAGAGTTTTGTCCAATTTTCCATTTTAGTCCAAATAGTTTTTTTTTTGCCTCTGGGTCCCTGACTTTTCCCTTTTGTTGCCATTTTGATCACATACACTAACTCCATCCAAAAACTCCAACTTTAACCAGGGGTATTTTGGGGATTTTCATTTTAAATGTTTTCAATTGCCATTTTGATCCAATTCCAAAAAATCAAAAAAGTTCCAAAAAATTCTAAAAAATCATAAAAATTCTAAAAAAATTCTAAAAAATCCAAAAAATCCGTTTCGGCGCGAACCGTTTTGAACACGAACCGTTTCGAGCCGAACCGTTTCGAGCCGAACTGTTTCGACACGAACCGTTTCGACCCGAACCGTTTCGAGCTGAACCGTTTCAACGCGAACCGTTTCGACTCGTACCGTTTCGAGCTGAACCGTTTCGAAAGAACCGTTTCGAGCCGAACCGTTTCGAGCCAAACCGTTTCGAGCGGAACCGTTTCGACGCGAACCGTTTCGACCCGAACCGTTTCGACCCGAACCATTTCGACGCGAACCGTGCCTCGAAACGGTACGGGTCGAAACGGTTCGCGTCGAAACGGTTCAGCTCGAAACGGTACCGCGTCGAAACGGCTCAGCTCGAAACGGTTCGGGTCGAAACGGTACGGGTCGAAACGGTTCGGGTCGAAACGGTTCGGCTCGAAACGGTTCGGCTCGAAACGGTACAGGTCGAAACGGTTCGCGTCGAAACGGTTCAGCTCGAAACGGTTCGGGTCGAAACGGGTCGCCTCGAAAAGGCTCAGCTCAAAACGGCTCGGCTCGAAACGGTTCGGCTCGAAACGGTTCGGCTCGAAACGGTTCGGCTCGAAACGGTTCGGCTAGAAACGGTTCAGCTCGAAACGGTACGGGTCGAAACGGTTCGCATCGAAACGGTTCAGCTCGAAACGGTTCGGCTCGAAACGGTTCGGCTCGAAACGGTTCAGCTCGAAACGGTACGGGTGGAAACGGTTCGCGTCGAAACGGTTCAGCTCGAAACGGTTCGGGTCGAAACGGTTCGCGTCGAAACGGCTCAGCTCGAAACGGTTCGGGTCGAAACGGTACGGGTCGAAACGGTTCGCGTCGAAACGGTTCGGGTTCGAAACGGTTCCCGCCGAAACGGATTTTTTGTATTTTTTTAGAATTTTTATGATTTTTTAGATTTTTTTGGAATTTTTTTGATTTTTTGATTTTTTGGAATTGGATCAAAATGGCAATTGAAAACATTTAAAATGAAAATCCCCAAAATACCCCTGGTTAAAGATGGAGTTTTTGGATGGAGTTAGTGTATGTGATCAAAATGGAAACAAAAAGGAAAAGTTAGGGACCTAGAGGCAAAAAAAAAAAAAAAAAAACTATTTGGACTAAAATGGCAAATTTGGACAAAACTCAGGGACTAAAATGGCAATTTACTCATTTCACTTCTATAAGGTTAGTTTTCTTTTTTTCCCCTTTTTTAATACTATGGAACAATTCACGATTCGTTTGCTTATTTTATGTGAAAATGTGTTTTTCTTCATATTATTTTTTATTTATTCATACATTTAGTTTGAATCACAGAGATTAAGGGACTGGGGGTGGTACAAATTCCATCACTCACAATATCCAATCAAGTTCCGTCATGTCATCAACTATTATTTCATCACTCACAACCTTTTTTAGTGGCGGTGGTCATCACTCGCAACACCCAACAATAAACCTCCACACCCCCTCACATCAATTATCACGGAATGGACATCAATGCGTGGAAAACTCCACGAGTGGTAAACCTTCACGAGTGATGGGAGGTGGCGGTGACAGTGTGCTAAAGTTTTCCACGAGTGATGGGAGTTCCATCACGCACCACCCCCAGTCCCCTTAGTTGGAGAATGAGCTCTTAACAATTCTAAAAAAAATGTAAGCTTGACTTCTCACTGTTTAAATTCTACTTAGTTGGATCAATCTTTTGCAAATTTGGTGTAATGTTCGCACCATGTTTCATCATTAAACGTGATAACTAACTGTTAAAATATGTACATGTTATTCGTAGCTGGGTGGCTCACTGCCATTAATGATTAATCGTCCACTCCAGACTTCACTTCTCAAGGCAAATCAGGTATTTTTTTTAATTTTTGCACCCTTTCGTTGTTTTTTATCTGTAGTGAAAAGATTCCTAAACATGGGGTTGAACTACATCTTATTTTAGATCTAGTGAAGACTAATTATACAAAAGTTGTCTACCGTGTACAAACTCAGCTTTAGTTAACAAAATATATCTCATCTCCTATGCATAATGACACATCTAAAGGGCTTCAAAGAGAGTATCCTCCATCATGTTGTTGCATTTGCATGTGAAAACTGAAATTGTAAGCTATTTTAGCACCTGAAAAAAATTTGTAACTTTACATGTCGATAAATGACCTTTTAAAAAAAATCATAAACATTATTTACTTTGCAGCTTTTCGCAGAGGAGAAATTCCGAATTTACTACCTATTCGAGAGTTACGTAGTATGCTGTTCTATTGTTGGTTATATTTAATGTTGTATTTGAGACTACTGCCAAGATCTTTGTTTCTAGATCATTTGGCTGGTGATGAGAATCAATTAGCATGTCACAGCCCCCGATCCCTAGTTCCCGGGAACGGGCGGCCGTGAGCCAGTTTTGGTGGTATCGTATTTATTTATCCAATTTGGCAGCGGAAATTTTCATCAGGACCGTAGTTAGGAAATATTAAATCAGAGTAAACCACCATGTTTTATAACATTAAACATATGGGTAAAACCCAAGTTTTCAATACACACTTTTCATAGGAGTACATCCTATTTAAAAATATCCATTTTATTATTAGGTAACTTTATTGCCACTTTTTCAAGCCTTCAGTGCTGTCCAGCTGGCTTCTATTTGGCTTTCACATTTTGTTACCTGAAACGCGTTTTAAAAATATTTTGTCAGTGGGAAATACTGGTGAGTGATTCCCAGTTTAATCAAGTTTAAGTAAAAACCAATTTGCAGTATTGAGGGCACATCCGCAATTACATTTGTATCCAAGACATCACAATTAACATCAGTGGTACGGTCATACTCAACTTATGGGATGTTACCACGCCAGTAACCAATTTTGTATACAAAACCCCAACATACCCACTATAATTGTATTCTTTACAAATACTCAATAACTGCTTTATATATATTTAATTAAGTGAGGTTTTGTAAAAACTGTTTATAAAAAGGAGATTACTCACTTTGCTGTTTTAGGTTTTTCGTAAGGGTTTCCTGGAGATAATCTATAAATTACACAAAGGCACGTGTGTTAGTATAATAACCCATTTTAACATTAGTAATACCCTCCCCGAGACGGTATTCCAACGACTACGTCGGGCAGAACCACGACAGCCGTTACGGAACCCTAGATCAATCGGGCAGCGTATCTAATACGTCTCCAGGGGTTATAATACTTACATCGTAGCAGAACCTCGCTATTTTAGGGGGTATAATGCCCGGCTATAATAACTCCCTACAGAATTTGTGATTTGAGATTGAGAATGTGAACGACGGAAACTGAAAGCCCGTTGCCTTCTTATATAGGGCTGTAATTGGACTTCCTCGCGGCCCGCGTGACATTAGGGCTGGGCCTACGCGGCCCGCGTCAATCCTGGTCAACGGACTAGCTTGTCCGGCTCACCCCCTAGACTCGCCACGATGATGACACGTGTCATCACCGGGCTGCGCCACTATCTTGGTCGCTCGCGGCCCGCATTAAGTTGGATACACCTTTACGCGGCCCGCTTGAACTTAAAAATCAAAGAATTCTGGTTATATCCTCGCGCGGCCCGCGTTAAGTTGAGGTGAGGTCCCATGCGGCCCGCCTCAACTTATTATTTATTGTTTTTAATTTATTTTATATATTATATTCTATTTTGGGCTCGGTTTTCACATACGGGGTGCATATAAAGACATATTAATATATTTACAATATATTAGGGTGTCAGAAATATTATGAGGATGTCGGTTTTACCGAGGGTTGTTATATCCTCCCCACCTTGTTTTAGAGCTCGTCCTCGAGATCTACTGGAACAAGTGTGGATATTTCTTTTGCATTTCTGATTCCAGTTCCCACGTGTATTCAGGTCCTCTTTTGGAGTCCCATTTCACTTTGACCAGAACTAATCTCTTATGCTTGAGATTTTTAATTTTTCTATCTTCAATCTGTAGAGGCTTCTCTACAAATTTGAGTTGTTCATTAATCTCTATATCCTTGAGAGGTACTACGAGTGATTCATCAGCTAAACACTTTTTAAGATTAGATACATGAAATACATCATGTATTCCTGCCATTTCCTCTGGCAGTTGTAGCTGATAAGCTACAGGTCCTATTCTTTTAAGAATTTTGAAAGGTCCAATATACCTAGGACTTAGCTTTCCTCTCTTGATGAATCTTACCACTCCTTTCCAGGGAGAGACTTTCAATAATACTTTATCTCCTACTTGAAATTCTAATGGTTTGCGTCTGTTATCGGCATAACTCTTTTGTCGATCACGTGCTACTTTTAGTCGTTGCTTGACTTGAATGATTTTGTCAGTTGTTTCTTGTACTACTTCAGGTCCAGATAATTGTTTTTCCCCAATTTCTGCCCAACAGACTGGGGTTCTGCACTTTCGTCCATAAAGTGCTTCGAATGGTGCAGCATTGATACTTGTGTGATAACTGTTATTATAAGAAAATTCTATTAAAGGTAAGTGTTCGTCCCAATTACCTCCAAAATCAATTACACAAGCTCTAAGCATGTCCTCCATTGTCTGAATTGTCCTTTCACTTTGTCCGTCTGTTTGAGGATGATACGCGGTGCTTAGATTTAGCCTGGTTCCCATTGCTCTTTGGAAACTTGACCAAAAATGAGAAGTAAAACGGCTATCTCTATCAGAAACAATTGATAAAGGAATGCCATGTAATGAAACAATTTCGTTTACATATAATTTGGCTAATTGTTCCATACTAAAGGTTTCCTTCATTGGTAAGAAATGAGCTGACTTGGTTAATCTATCTACAATCACCCAGATTGTATCATTACCTTTCCTTGTTTTAGGCAATTTGGTAACAAAATCCATTGTTATCAATTCCCATTTCCAAACTGGTATTTCTAATTGCTGTAACAAACCTGAGGGTTTCTGATGTTCAGCTTTAACTTGTGAGCAAGTTAAACATTTAGAAACATAAGCTGCTATGTCCTTTTTCATTCCTATCCACCAGAAATTTTTCCTTAAATCCTGGTACATTTTATCACTTCCTGGATGCATCGTATATTTAGACTTATGAGCTTCTTCTAATATACGGTGACGTAAATTTCCTAATTTAGGTATCCACATTCTCTTTTTATGGAACCTCCAAATTCCATCTGTTCCTTGTTCTAATTCCTTAATCATTCCTTTTAATTTTTCAGTATCCTCCTTGATTATTGATTCCTGTGCTTTTCTAATTTGATTGTTTAAATCTATTTGTAGATTTAATTTAAGAGAACGTACCCTTTTTGACTTTTCGTGATATTTTCGACTTAAAGCATCAGCCACCACATTGGCTTTTCCTGCATGATACTGGATATCACAATCATAATCACTAAGTAATTCCATCCAGCGTCTCTGTCTCATATTCAATTCTTTTTGCCCGAAGACATATCTTAAACTCTTATGATCCGTAAATATGGTAAACTTACTACCATAAAGATAATGTCTCCAAATCTTAAGGGCAAAAATTATGGCTCCTAATTCCAAATCATGGGTCGAATAATTTCCTTCATGACTCTTAAGCTGTCTAGATGCATAAGCTATAACCTTTTGACGTTGCATTAATACGCATCCATAACCTAACTTAGAAGCGTCACAAAAGACTACAAAGTCTTCAGTTCCTTCTGGTAACGCTAGTACCGGTGTATGGGTTAATCTTTGCTTAAGAATTCTAAAGGCTTCTTCTTGTTTTGGTCCCCATTCAAACTTAACAGATTTACAGGTTAATTTAGTTAAGGGAATGGCTATTCTAGAAAAATCTCGGATAAATCTTCGATAATAACCGGCCAATCCTAAGAAACTTCTAACTTCAGTTGGTGACTCAGGGGTTTTCCATTTAGTAATTGCTTCGATCTTTGTTGGATCTACATGAATTCCTTCATGATTCACTAAATGTCCGAGAAATTGCACCTGTTCTAACCAAAACTCGCATTTTGAAAACTTAGCATAAAGCTTTTCTTTTCTTAATAAACTTAAAAGTAAGTGCAAGTGCTTTGCATGCTCTTCTTTACTTTTAGAGTAAATGAGAATATCATCTATGAAGACAATTATGAATTTATCCAAATATGGCTTACATATTCGGTTCATCATGTCCATAAATGCGGCTGGGGCATTGGTTAAACCAAATGGCATGACAGTAAATTCATAATGACCATACCTTGTTCTGAATGCGGTTTTAGGAATATCCTCTTCCTGTACCTTTAATTGATGATATCCTGATCTTAAATCGATTTTAGAGAAAAATCGAGCTCCTTGAAGTTGATCAAACAAATCATCGATCCTCGGTAACGGGTACCGATTTTTAATCGTGACTTTGTTCAATTCACGGTAGTCAATGCACATTTGCATTGATCCGTCCTTCTTTTTAACAAATAAAATCGGTGCTCCCCATGGCGATGAGCTTGGTTGTATAAATCCTTTCTCCAACAATTCGTCTAATTGTTTCTTTAGTTCTTGCATTTCAGCGGGTGCCAAACGGTAGGGTGCTTTGGCAATCGGTGCTGTTCCTGGTAACAGGTGAATTCTGAATTCAACTTCCCTGTCTGGCGGTAGTCCTGGCAATTCTTCTGGAAAGACATCTGAAAATTGGGATACTACTGGGATATCTTTTAATTCTTTTCCTTTGGTGTTAGTGATTATAGAAATCAAATACACTATAGATCCTTTTCTTATATAACTTGCAGTTTTCATCACAGAGATGAATTTAGTGGATCTAAAGGGTTTATCTCCTTTAATTGTGATCTTTTCACCTCTTGGTGATTTTATCTGAATTGACTTTTGATCACATAAGATATTGGCTTTATTGGCTATTAACCAATCCATTCCTAATACGACATCAAATCCTACCAGATTCATTGGGTAAAGGTTTGCAATAAATTTTTGATTAAAAATTTCTATTCTCGCTCCTTGTAAGATTTCAGAAATTTTAATGGTTTCTCCATTTGCAGTTTCTACTAGACATTCTTGTGGTAGTTTAGTTAATGATTGATTTAGGAGTTTGCAAAATGAAGTATTAATAAAACTTTGGTTGGCACCAGAGTCAAATAATACTTTAGCAAAAATATCATTAACTAAAAACGTACCAGCAATGACGTTCGGAATTAGTCTAGCTTCGTCTGCAGTTAGCACGAATGCTCTAGCATTTTTAGGATTTTTGTTGGTTGCAGCTGGAGCCAATTTCGGACAGTTTGTCCTAATGTGACCTTTTTCTCCACAATTGAAACACATTCCATTACTGGATTTCTTCTTGCAATTCTCTTCCTTGTGTCCTAGGGCCTTGCAAAAATTACAGTAAGTAGAACATCTTCCAGAATGCTTCTTCTTGCAGGCTTTGCAGTATGGTGCAGAGGTAGAACCTATATTTCTACGGTTGGAATTCCCAGAACGGAATTCTTGAGTAAGCCTTTGGGTTAGGTTTCTCCTCTGGTCTTCTTCTCTAGTACGAATTAACTCATCTGTCAAGGTATTGGCTAGTTCTACAGCTTCCTCTATGGTTTGGGGTCTAGCTGACTTGACTACATGTCTAATCTCTCCAATTAATCCCCAGATATAACGGGAGATTAATACCGGTTCAGGTGATGCAAGGGTAGGTACTATCCTAGCATATTCAAAGAATGTGGTAGTGTAACCCTTACTGTCTACTCCGGTCATTCTTAGGTTTAGAAACTTATTTGCTATCTGTTCCTTTTCATTGGGAGGGCAGAATTTCCTTTCTACCATATTCTTAAATTCCTCCCATTCCATGTTATAAATCCTATCACTTCCTCTTGACTGGAGGATAGTGTTCCACCATTCTAGGGCTGCATTTTTAAACAGATTTGAAGCAAACATTATCTTATCTTCTTCAGCACATTTGCTTATTTTTAAAACAGCCTCAGTTTTCTCTATCCAGCGTAGAGCTGCAATGGGTCCTTCATTGCCCGAGAATTCTATTGGTTTACAGGACCAGAATTCCTTGTAAGAACAACCATGTGGCATGGTTCTTCTTCTTTTGGGAATGGGCGCTTGAAGTACAGGTCCATTGTTCACGCTGTGCTCCGGTTCACTTGGTCGTTTACTGCTATGCTTACTTTTATTATTCGCTTCTTGAACCGTTTGAATAATAAATGGCATTGCATCTATAATTCCTTGTGCCACTATATGTTGAACGGCACTATTATCCATTTGGTTTCCATTGTTATTGTTGTCCGGATTCTCATTAACCACATTATTGTTACTCTGGTTATCGTTATTCAGATTATCTTGATTTCCCTCGTCGGCCATCTGAATTTTAGACATTTACCAAATATTAATATCACAAATAATATTTGAATATAGCCAATCACATGACACGCACGTTTAACCAAAAACGTCGAGCATTGCGACTTTTACTCTATTTATATAGTATGCATCATTACACACTAGTACTGAAATTTAAATTACAATACTGACTGGAATGTAAAGCTACAATACTAATAATAAGCATCCGTAGTTTTTTTTTTTTAACACATACACACATATATTATTTTATTATTATTATTATTACTGTTTCTACCATCACCTTCACTGATATGGATTCATCCAAAAATCCATATTACGCTCATCGTATTTCCATACGAGGCGTTCTCCCACCTGTCGCATACGATCACTGCTTTCTAAAATTTCCTCCCCAAAAGTCCTAAGTTCCTGGACATTTTCTGCACTCATTGGGGGTGCAGGTTCTAGGACTGGGTTTGGAAACTGAGGTATGGGTTCCTGATACGGAGGCATAGGGGCCTGGTACGGGTATGGATTCTCTAAAATTTCCCTAACATATGCATCACTAATGTTGTAGGGATCTTGAGGATCTAACCCTGGATAAGCTCCTAAGTTGGGTATTGGCACATTTTCCTGTATTGGGTTTTGTTGCACGTAGTCCCTAACATCATCCCACCAGGGGTCGTAATTGTTTGGGTCTAGAGGATCAGGTGCAGGTACCCTAGGTATTTCCTCCGGGTTGAAATCAGGCATTTCTATCTGGTTTTCTATTTCCATGGGTTGATCAGGATTTTGTGGTTGTGGTGCTAGCATTTGTTCCAGGTTTGGGTCAGCAGCAGTGGTTGCTAAAATATGGATATTAGCGATACCCCTATTGAGCATATCCTGATTATAAGCATCAGTTTCTCTTTTTGCTGCGGCTAACACTCGCTGTTCCTGCAACTTTTTCATTCTTTTCCTACGCTCGTGCGCTCCCCTACTGAACCATCCCCTCTTTTTCTGAGGAAATGGCTCTTCAGACTGAGCCTTAAACACAAAGATTCCTTCTTCTGTGTCAGCAGAATACCCTGAGAGGGCAGGCTGAGAAGAGGAGGTGCCTTCGCTCCTAGGCGAACCAGACAGTTGACGATAAGCGTCAGAAGGTCCTTGGTCACTCATACTGTAAACTAACAAATAGTCAGATATCACATAACAAGTAAATACAATTATGCACGTATTTCCGTAATTTATTTCCTAACAATTTGAATTTTGATGTCAGCAGAACACTTCTGCGGCTGAATCAGTGGCATAGCTCTGATACCACCTTCTGTCACAGCCCCCGATCCCTAGTTCCCGGGAACGGGCGGCCGTGAGCCAGTTTTGGTGGTATCGTATTTATTTATCCAATTTTGCAGCGGAAATTTTCATCAGGACCGTAGTTAGGAAATATTAAATCAGAGTAAACCACCATGTTTTATAACATTAAACATATGGGTAAAACCCAAGTTTTCAATACACACTTTTCATAGGAGTACATCCTATTTAAAAATATCCATTTTATTATTAGGTAACTTTATTGCCACTTTTCCAAGCCTTCAGTGCTGTCCAGCTGGCTTCTATTTGGCTTTCACATTTTGTTACCTGAAACGCGTTTTAAAAATATTTTGTCAGTGGGAAATACTGGTGAGTGATTCCCAGTTTAATCAAGTTTAAGTAAAAACCAATTTGCAGTATTGAGGGCACATCCGCAATTACATTTGTATCCAAGACATCACAATTAACATCAGTGGTACGGTCATACTCAACTTATGGGATGTTACCACGCCAGTAACCAATTTTGTATACAAAACCCCAACATACCCACTATAATTGTATTCTTTACAAATACTCAATAACTGCTTTATATATATTTAATTAAGTGAGGTTTTGTAAAAACTGTTTATAAAAAGGAGATTACTCACTTTGCTGTTTTAGGTTTTTCGTAAGGGTTTCCTGGAGATAATCTATAAATTACACAAAGGCATGTGTGTTAGTATAATAACCCATTTTAACATTAGTAATACCCTCCCCAAGACGGTATTCCAACGACTACGTCGGGCAGAACCACGACAGCCGTTACGGAACCCTAGATCAATCGGGCAGCGTATCTAATACGTCTCCAGGGGTTATAATACTTACATCGTAGCAGAACCTCGCTATTTTAGGGGGTATAATGCCCGGCTATAATAACTCCCTACAGAATTTGTGATTTGAGATTGAGAATGTGAACGACGGAAACTGAAAGCCCGTTGCCTTCTTATATAGGGCTGTAATTGGACTTCCTCGCGGCCCGCGTGACATTAGGGCTGGGCCTACGCGGCCCGCGTCAATCCTGGTCAACGGACTAGCTTGTCCGGCTCACCCCCTAGACTCGCCACGATGATGACACGTGTCATCACCGGGCTGCGCCACTATCTTGGTCGCTCGCGGCCCGCATTAAGTTGGATACACCTTTACGCGGCCCGCTTGAACTTAAAAATCAAAGAATTCTGGTTATATCCTCACGCGGCCCGCGTTAAGTTGAGGTGAGGTCCCATGCGGCCCGCCTCAACTTATTATTTATTGTTTTTAATTTATTTTATATATTATATTCTATTTTGGGCTCGGTTTTCACATACGGGGTGCATATAAAGACATATTAATATATTTACAATATATTAGGGTGTCAGAAATATTATGAGGATGTCGGTTTTACCGAGGGTTGTTATATAGCACAAGCTCGAAGACGCAGCTCATAGAATAGTAGGAGGTTGTTGTCCCCCCTTTTTCAGGTATTGCAGATCGTTTCTTCATATATGATTGCTTCGCCTTTTGCGTGTATTGGGTCACGGAGATGCTGATGCAAGCGATTCTATGAATGACGTTCTTGCTCAGCTCAGTTTATATCTTTTATATATAGCTTATCATAATTCTAATTCATTTTTGTTAGAACTGAATGGATTCTATGTTCTGGAATTGGCACATATAATGGAAAACTGTCGATTGATAATGTCTATTGATGATCTTGCATTGAATTCTCCTTACACTGTTTTTGCTGAGTTCCCTTTTTTGGTGGCAAGAAAAACTGAGTCAAACAAGAATGTAGGGAATGCAATACTGTATGAATGTGTAGAAACCATAATGAGCATTGAAGATGTTAGTGGCCTGTGTGTTCTTGCGATCAATATTTTGGGGCGCTTCTTGTCTAACCGTGACAACAATATCAGGCGAGCGCCTGTGTGTTCTTGCAAATTAATGCCTATGTTTTACTGCTGAATTTTGGTGTTTATAGTAAATGTTGAATCCCACGTGGCAGATATGTTTCCCTGAACATGCTGATGAAAGCAGTTTCAATAGATGATCAAGTTGTGCAGAGACATCGTGCAACAATATATTTTAGAATGCGTAAAGGTAATTTTTTCATTTATAAGTAAACAGTTAGAGACGTGTGTTTTGAAGCTACGCAACTTGCCAATAAAGAGTGCCTTTTCAAGTTTCAACTATTTTATGTAACACTTCAGATTTCACTTCTGCTCAAGTAGTCATGGTGGACTGATAATTGGCCTTGTTGAGATAAATTTTCATTCTGTTTCCATAGTTTTGATGTCGAAGCGCCTGTGGATACAACCTCGACCAGTACGCAAATCTGATTGGTTTTAGGTTACATTATAAATCTATTCAAGACTGAGTTACTGGTTTGTAACCAAGTATGTGCATTTGTATTTTTATCAGGCAATGTACGTGCTGGTGAGAGATTTGAATGGGATTCCAGGTGCAACGTCACTAGTTATATGTTTGACATGATATCAACGTTAAGATCGAGAGGACATTATGGTGATGCTAAAAGAAGTAAGTTTGCCTTTTATTAACTGCTCTTACATCTTTGATAGCTATGGTTATCAGATCTAATCAATTTAACATGAATTGTGAAATTTCAGGTTGAGTATAGTCAGCTGGCTGATGTAGCGACAATAAGTAGTAAGTGCTGGGAACTATGAAGTGGAAGTATGACTACTAAGAAAATGTTAACACGATGATTATTTAACTCGCATGAAGATTGTGAAAGAGATTCATGAACACAATGAAGTTTTGAGTTTTTATTCATACACTTGTTAGTTTATTTGGGTTATATGTTTGATCATTAGACTTAGATCGACACTTATTAGACATTTGGAATCTTTGGAATATTGATTGAACTTTTAATTGAAGTGATTATTTTGTGATTTCTACATTATACAATTTTGTTTTTATTTTTTAATGTAAATAAATGATACTTGTAATTAATTAAAGGTAATATGATAAACGTCAATGGCATTTAATTTGATGTGATTTTTGTGGCAAAAAATATGTGTCACTAAAGCTCAAAAGTTTGTACTGGCAGATAAAAAAGTGCCACTAAAAACCTAAAAACATTGTGTGACACATTGAAAAAGTGCCACTAAAAGGCTTTAGCGTCAGCGCTTCTTGTGGCACTTTTTTTGTGTGCCGCTCATTCTTAAAAGGTTCTTTAGTGGCACTTTCTTGTTTTTCTGTGGCACTTTTTGCATGCCTCTAGATGGCATTTTTTTGTAGTGTTTGCAGGATCTATACACTGAACAATGGCAAGACTCTTACCAAACCGTTCCCTTAACCCCCGACCAGGTAGCCAACATACCTCCATATAGACCATGGAGATATGAATGGTGAAAATCTTTTATTTTATATAGACAGTAAAATAATGCCAAGACACCACGGACAAACGATAAGGAAGAATCACCTTCAACATAAGAAACTAGTAATTAAATTCATTAATACAAAACCAATTAAAAGTGCAAAAGATTAAAAATAAAAATTATTACACTAAACACTTGTCTTCACCAAGTGATGTAAGAGACTTAGGCAAACATGGCCATTGATTGTCAAGAACTCTTACGATCAATCTTGGATCCCGAGACGACTCACACACTCTACGATGGACAATGGATGATGGTGGTGGATGATGGTGTTATGGTGGTGGTGGGTGGTGGGCGGTGGGTGAAGTGTGAGAGAGGTGGTGTGCCAAGGGATGAGTTGCAAGAGCTCCAAACACTCCTATTTATAGGCTGAACAGAAGCTCGGGCACGGCCCCGTGTCCATCCGAATCTCTCTCTTCATTAATTGCAATTCACAATTCCAATAAATGCGCCTGCAGGAAGTTGACCACGGCCCCGTGTCCGCTGGGCACGGCCCCGTGGTGGGCAACAGAAGCTTCTATGGGTTTGTCTTTTCTGCTGGCACTTGGGCACGGCCCCGTGCTCGCTGAGCACGGGGTGTGTTCAGTCTTTTGTCTTCTTTGTTTTGCTTGGGAAGATGCTGTCGGGAGGTCGGGCATGCTACTTTTGTTCCTTTTCTTGTATTTATGTTAGATTTACCTGTCTTTTTGCTTCTTTTGTTAATTTGAGCTCATTTAATCCTGAAAATACAAAAGGAAGACAAAAGCACACTTTTTCCAACATTAGTACTAAAAAGGGTTAGTTTTATGCCACAATTGATGTAATTTATATGTTGCATTTTGTGCTAATCAAATACCCTCACACTTGAATCTTTGCTTGTCCTCAAGCAAAACTCTTTATAATGTGGATTTTTTCACTCCCAAATGGAATGGGTAGAAGAGAAGGTTTTTGGGCTTGTCATAGAGTGTCGGGATTTCCAAGATTCTTTATTTAGGTTTTATTTTTATTTATTTACAATCCTATTCGTCATGATTTATTGAAAACGTTTCACAAGATAAATTACTTATTATGGCATAACATACATTTTTTAAAATTTCATTTATATACAAGTTCACATACCTCACGGGGGATCACTCAACACTCGGCCGAATGTGTATTTTTAGTGAGTCACTCGAGAGCGGCATGGAACTTACTCCTACCATAAACTTGCCAAGCAATCAATCCTCCTCCTTTTTAACTATATACCTTTGTAAATATCAAGAGGACTTTTTGGGTGAAGGGTTAGGCTTGGGCCAAAGGTGGGTGGTTGGGTTAGTGGTTAGTAAAAGGGCGAAAAGCGTAACAAACGTCGGTTTTTGAAAGACTTTTCATTTTTCACATTTTTCCATTTGTTTCAAACAAAGTTATTTTTGATGAACTTATTTGTTTGTTTAGTTTCATTAAAATATATTTATATATATATATATATATGTATATATTTTCAAGTCATAAGAAAACCGAACGTTGTTACTAAAAGAAAGGGGTAAAATAAAAAGGTTTAGGTGGGTAAAAAGGGTGATTGTTTTGGGTTAAGAAATGAAAAGGTTTAGGCTCAAAGGGGTTAACTAGGGGGATTTGGGGTAGGTGGTAAAAAAAATGAAAAATAATGGTGTAGAAAGAAATAGGGTCGCACCTTGAGTTGAAAGTGAAGGTGCTGTAGAACTCCATAGTGCACTCGTGTACCGATCGAAGTCGAGTGGTTAGGGCAACCCTTAGTGGGCCGGTAACGAGGTTGTTAAACCGGTCAAGTTGGTTCACCATGGCTAAGAGGTCCGTGCATGCTTGCCTTGGGTATTCTTCCGGTCTTGTTTGAAGTGTGTCATATCTAGCCCTAGCATCGAGCTCATTCGTGTTGAATCTTGTGAACTTCTTCGACATCTGAAAGAATACACCAAAAGTTAGCACGAAACAGTGAGATTTTCGGAAAAAACTGCAAACAGTGGGCTGGACACGGCCCCGTGCTCAGCGGGCACGACCCCGTGTCCAGGCGTCTGTTACTCTAAAATTTTATTTTTCGATCCGGTCCTGAAAATCTGAAAATTTTTGGCCAAGTAGGTGCGGTTTCCCGCGAAAATGAAACCCCAAGTGCCGTTTTTCCCAAAACAAACCGTTTACCCCTTCAATTTTATCTTTTTCGGTTCAAAAACAAGGGTTTGGGTTTTTTTGTGAGAAATCGGGCAAATCTATCAACAATACAAGTGGATTTACTTCCCATAACACTAATCTAAACTAATGCTAACAGATTTAAGCAAAAATTTGAGGTTTGATCCGGATGAACTTCAAGAACCCTAGATTTTTCCCCAAATTTTGATGTTTTAACTACATGCAAGTGAATAATCTAACTACTAATGATGATAGAATCATACCTTGATGTTGTTAGAGTGAAAGGAGACGTCGAAAATCTGCGGAAAATCTCCTGGACCAGAGCGTTTTTCGGGGAAACGGGGCGTGTGGAATGATGTAACTGTTATGAAAAACGGGTTTTATCCCGACAGTTGCGCGGACACGGCCCCGTGCCGAGCAAAATATATTTTTTTAGTGCTCGTGTGAGTGCCCTGTTTTCCCAAAAACTTGGTTAGAAGACTTACCGGTTTCGATGTTTACCTGCTTGTTCGTAACGTACCAGGTATGATGTTGATGCCTTTACTCGTCGACCGTTTGAAGCGAGATCTCTTCCTCCTCATCCTCAATGGATCCTTGATAGAGTTTCAGCCATTGGCCATTGACTTTGAATGGAATTTCATTCCAAAATTTAATTTCTACTGCACCGTGAGGAAAAATATGGGTGATGGAAAAAGGTCCTGACCACCTAGATTTTAGTTTTCCCGAAAATAATCGAAGTCGTGAATTAAACAATAGAACTTGATCTCCCACTCGAAATTCATTAGATTTAATGTGTTTGTCGTGTAAATTTTTCATTCTTTCCTTATAAATTCAGAGTTAGAGTATGCATAATTTCTTAATTCGTCTAATTCATTTATTTGACAAAATCAATTTTTTACCTGCAATTTCTAAATCCAAGTTTACATTTTTTTTGCCCAGTAGGCCTTGTGGGCTATTTCTACCAGCAAATGACAACTTTTTCCATAGACGAGCTTATATCGGGTTGTGCCTATAGTGGTTTTATAAGCAGTTCGAAAAGCCCATAAAGCATCATCTAATTTATCGGCCCATTCCTTTTTATTTAAACCTATGTTTTTTTCAAGTATTCGTTTTAAACCTCTATTAGTCACTTCGGCTTGTCCGTTTGTTTGAGAGTGATATGCTGTTGAGACCCGGTGATAGACCCCATATCTTGTTAAGATTTTTTCGGGTTGATGGTACAAAAATGGGTACCTCTATCACTTATTAATGCTTTAGGTGATCCAAAATGAGAGAATAATTTTTTCAGAAATCTTACCACGACTCTTCCATCATTTGTTGGAAGTGCCTCGGCCTCGGCCCATTTAGACAAGTAATCGAGTGCCACAAGTATATATTTGTTTTCCTTTTGACGGTGGGAAAGGTCCCATGAAATCGAGTCCCCACACATCAAAAATTTCACAAATAAGATGCCATTTTGTGGCATTTCATTTTTGGAAGAAATGTTACCTGATCTTTGGCAAGCATCAAATGTCTTGACAAGACTTTGCGCGTCTTTGTAAATGGTCGGCCAATAAAATCCTGAATCAAATACCTTTCGTGCGGTACTTGCGGCACCATGATGTCCTCCATATGGACCTTCATGACAATGGTGGAGAATCCTTCGTGCTTCGTTGCCATGTACGCACCTTTGGATGAGTTGGTCGGCACACATTTTGAAAAGATAAGGATCTTCCCAAAAGTAATGCTTCACATCAGCAAGAATTTCTTTCTTTGGTGATGTGGCCATCCTTTGGTGACTATACCACTAGGTAAGTAGTTAGCGTAGTCGGCATACCATGGTTCTTGTCTATATTCCACCATTTCCAGGGACTCTGTTGGAAATTTTTCGTTGATTTGCTCGTGCCTGGTTGCCTCCAAAGCTGGGTCCTCTAAGCGTGAAAAATGATCAGCTGCTGTGTTTTCTGCTCCTCTTTTGTCTTTGATTTCAATATCAAATTCTTGGAGGAGTAGAATCCACCTGATCAAACGGGGTTTTGCGTCTTATTTCTTGAAGAGGTATCGGATGGCTGCATGTTCTGTATAGACTACAGTTTTAGAAAGAACAAGGTAAGAACGAAATTTATCAAAAGCAAAAACCACAGCTAGTAATTCTTTTTCAGTGGTTTTGTAATTCTCTTGTGCATCGTTAAGTGTTTTACTAGCATAATAAATCGGGTGGAAATGCTTTTCTTTTCTTTGTCCCAAGACTCCTCCAACGGCAAAGTCACTTGCATCACACATGATTTCGAAAGGTAATTTCCAATCAGGCGCTATCGTGATGGGTGCATTGACTAGCATTTCCTTAAGGGTTAGAAATCCTTGATTGCAATCCTTGTCAAAGATGAAAGTCGCATCTTTTTCAAGCAATTTTGTTAGAGGTCTTGAAATTTTCAAAAAGTCTTTGATAAACCGTCTATAAAATCCGGCATGCCCTAAGAAACTTCTGATTGCTCTAACAGAGGATGGTGGAGGTAATCGAGAAATTGTGTCTATTTTTGCTCGATCAACTTCCATTCCTTCGCTTGAGATTTTGTGACCAAGTACTATTCCCACTGTTACCATGAAATGACATTTTTCCCAGTTAAGGGCGAGGTTAGTTTCCTCACATCGGGATAGCATTCGTTCAAGGTTATCGAGGTATTGGTCTTATGAATCTCCAAAGATAGAAAAGTCGTCCATGAAGACTTCCATTGTCTTTTCTATCATGTCATGGAAGATGGCCACCATGCAACGTTGGAATGTTGTAGGGGCATTACATAGGCCGAATGGCATGCGTCGATAAGCAAAAGTTCCGTAGGGGCATGTGAAAGTTGTCTTTTCTTGGTCTTCAGGTGCTATTGGAATTTGAAAGTAACCTGAAAAACCATCCAAGAAACAGTAAAATTTATGACCGGATAGTCGTTCTAACATTTGATCAATGAAGGGCAAAGGAAAGTGATCTTTCCTTGTTGCTTCATTTAACCGTCTATAGTCTATGCATACTCTCCATCCTGTGACGGTTCTCGTTGGTATTAATTCATTCTTTTCATTAGTTATTACCGTCATACCTCCTTTCTTTGGGACTACTTGGACGGGACTTACCCATGGACTATCGGAGATAGGATAAATAAGTCCGGCGTCAAGTAGTTTGATGACCTCATTTTTAACCACTTCTTGGACATTTGGATTTACTCTTCGTTGTGGTTGTATTACTGATTTGTAGTCATCGTTCATTAGAATTTTGTGCGTGCACATGGAAGAGCTTATTCCTTTTATATCTACAAGCTTCCAAGCAATCACATTTTTATGTTTTTTCAAAAGTTTAATTAATTTTTCTTTTTCTACACTATTTAACTTAGACGAAATAATAACAGGTGAATTACCATCTTTGTCTAGAAAAGCATATTCCAAACCTTTCGGAAGTTCTTTGAGCTCAAGGGGTGAGTCTTTAGGAGACTCCTTACTTTGGGGCTCATTTTGATCAAGAACTTTAAATGTTTGTTCTATGGCGACCTCTTCTTCAACAAAGTGGTCAATCTTTTCACTTATATCGGGTGGCTCATCTTCATCTTCAATTAGGGGGTCATTGTTGCCAAAAGGATATTTCATTGAACGCTCAAGATCTATGCTCCTTTTAAATGCCCCTAATTGAAGAGGTAGATTATTAAACTTCCGGTTTTTCAAAGCTTCGTGAGTTTTTACAAATGGTCTTCCCAACACTAGAGGAGCGTCATCGAGGATGACAAAGTCGGTTGGAATAACTATTTGATTTGTTTGAACCAAGACGCCCTCAACTACACCGATTGATTTTATTACTCTCCGATTGGATAGAAAAATGGGTATTTGAAGTGGAGCAAAATCACTAATACTTAATTTTTCGAAAATGTAATTAGGCATTATGTTAACACAAAGATCCTTATCAATGGTGACGTTACTAATAAATGAATTTTGAAAAAAAACATGGAACCGGTGTAATGTTAATTTCAAAAGGGTCTTCTTTTGTTAGCGAAGTTTGATCATTAGTTAACTTAACACTTACCATTTCGTCAATTTTTGTGTTAGTGTTTAGCTCTTTTAAAAACTTAGCATGAGTTGATACTAAACAATTATTTTCAAAAGAAGGTGACTGAAGATTAATTTCTTCAAAATTAGACTCTTCTTGAGTTTTAACGTTATCGGCCTCACCTCTTTCGTTGTTTAACTCATGTGTCGGTTTTTCACTTATTTGTTCTTCCATTTTTAACTTTTCAACTATCATTTCTTTGTTTAATTCTTCTTTTGCGCGGGACTCCTCTTCCCTTGCGCGAGATTCTTTTATATATCTTTCGATAGTTTTAAGTTTTTCTATTATCCTATCGGCCACTTCGGTGATAGAGAAAGGATCGGGATCCTCAAAGCTTGAATCCGGTTGTTTGATCCTTGGTTCCTCATAGTACCCATATAAAGTAGATGGTTCGCACCATTGTCCTTCATTGTAAGCATATAATGGATAAGGGTCGAAATTTTGTTCTTCATAGTACTCATATGAGGTGGGTTGTTCACGCCATGGTTCGTCATAATGAGTATATGAAGGTGGTGGCTCATATCTTGACTCCTCAAAGTATGAGTATGAAGGTTCATACCTTGGCTCATCAAAATATGAGTATGAGGGATAAGGTTCATACCTTTGGTCTTCATAGGATGTGTATGAAGTTGATGGCTCGTACCTGGATTCCTCATAATAGTTGTATGAATTGGATGGTTGAAATAAGTTACAACATTGTACCGAGTGCGGGTTACCACAATTAGTGCAATAGTCTCTCATGTAATCATCCTCCTCATAGGTGTAGTTGTAGTCTCCTGAGTATTGATCCATAGGGATCACTCAACAGACCACAACCGAGTCTCGGGACCAGAAAACAAAAATAAAGGCGGAAACAGAGGCTGGACACGGCCCCGTGTTCAGGGTCTGTATCTCGGCGTTTTTAATAAAAGTTACTAGTCTCGTTGAGCACGGGGGCGTGTTCAGTGAGCACGGCCCCGTGTTCAGACTCTGTATCTGGACGTTTAACTAAAAATATGCAGCACGGCCCCGTGTTCAGGCTACTGTAAATGCAAACTAAACTAAAATGCAGAAAAATGTGCGCGCGTTTTGAAAAAGTTTTGAAAAACTGATTAGGCCGTCGATTTTAAGCTTTCTTAAAATCCTTGTGTCCCCTGCAGCGGCGCCAAAAAACTTGATGTGCGTGAAGTTTGTTATGTTTTAGGTATATATTTTAAGCCATTTTTACACTTTTTAGCCAAATTTTAAATTTATAAAACACAATATTTACTAACACTAAACACACATATGGGCAAGTGCACCCATCATGGACGTAGTATAGTGTTGGTAAGATACCGAGGTCGTCTAAGGACACAAGAGCTTTTAGTACCGGTTTATCCTCAACGTCTAATCAAATCAAAAAATGTTAGAAAAGGTTTTTAAACTAAGAAAATAAAACTAACTAAAATGCTGAAAAATAAAATAAAAATAAAAACAGATAGACAAGATGAATCACTTGGATCCGACTCGTGTGTAGTGTAACCTTTGATTATTTTCGCACTTTTGCACTTGTTTAAGAGATTATCTTAGTTATTGTAGTAGGCCCCTCTTTTGAAGGCGACGTTACCCTCAACCCAGTAGTTTGAGTCAGCAAGGATACAATCCTAAAGGGTCGGATTATTGAAAGATAATTAATTAAGTTATTAATGCATAATGTGGTAGGCCCCTCTTTTGCAGGCGAGGTTACCCTCAGCTAAGTAGTCTGAGTCAGCAGGGATACAGTCCTAAGTAGCTGGGTTAAAGTTTTAATAGTAGTTTAACTTATGAGGGGATCAAAGAGTTTGGACCCCCGCCATCCAATACCTTTGGGTACTGAAGGAGGTCCTAGTAAATTTGACCCAGGTCCTTTGCCGGATCTATACACTGAATAATGGCAAGACTCTTACCAAACCGTTCCCTTAACCCCCCGACCAGGTAGCCAACATACCTCCATATAGACCGTGGAGATACGAATGGTGAAAATCTTTTATTTTATATAGACAGTAAAATAATGCCAAGACACCACGGACAAATGATAAGGAAGAATCACCTTCAACATAAGAAACTAGTAATTAAAGTTATTAATACAAAACCAATTAAAAAGTGCAAAAGATTAAAAATAAAAAGTATTACACTAAACACTTGTCTTCACCAAGTGATGTAAGAGACTTAGGCAAACATGGCATTTGATTGTCAAGAACTCTTACGATTAATCTTGGATCCCGAGACGTCTCACACACTCTACGATGGACAATGGATGATGGTGGTGGATGATGGTGTTATGGTGGTGGTGGGTGGTGGGTGAAGTGTGTAAGAGGTGGTGTGCCAAGGGATGAGTTGCATGAGCTCCAAACACTCCTATTTATAGGCTGAACAGAAGCTCGGTCATGGCCCCGTGTCCGCTGGGCACGGCCCCGTGTCCATCCGAATCTCTCTCTTCATTAATTGCAATTCGCAATTCCAATAAATGCGCCTACAGGAAGTTGACCACGACCCCGTGTCCGCTGGGCACGGCCCCGTGGTGTGCAACAGAAGCTTCTATGAGTTTGTCTTTTCTGCTGGCACTTGGGCAAGGCCCCGTGCTCGCTGAGCACGGGGCGTGTTCAGTCTTCTGTCTTCTTTGTTTTGCTTGGGAAGATGCTGTCGGGAGGTCGGGCATGCTACTTTTGTTCCTTTTCTTGTATTTATGTTAGATTTAGCTGTCTTTTTGCTTCTTTTGTTAATTTGAGCTCATTTAATCCTGAAAATACAAAAGGAAGACAAAAGCACACTTTTTCCAACATTAGTACTAAAAAAGGTTTGGTTTTATGCCACAATTGATGTAATTTATATGTTGCATTTTGTGCACATCAAACACCTACGAAATATTGGACATTCTTCGTGATGTCTAAAATCAACGAAGAACCATAGCTGAAGTATGTTCTTCGTATACATTCCATTTCATTTCTCACGAAGAACTTGGCCCAAAACAAGATACTAAGCCCAATATGCATGAAATCTCTAGAAATTTGCATGGTAGATTCATGCATTTCATCATTCATGCACACATGTAGTTTAAAGATCATGACATCATCATGGTGATGACGTTTTGTGGCTCTTTGTGCTTCGTGTGTCGATCTCTGGGGTGCACGACGGAGGAATGTCGCGACGTCGGTCTTGAGCTGAATCAAACCGAGCCACATCCACACAAAACTGTATTAACAAACTCCCCCTTGAATGTTGCTGGTGAAGGTTCGCTCTTCATGTTGTAGGATCTTCAAAGTCTTCACATTTCACAAACAGGGATTGTATCAACAAACTCCCCCTTGAATGATGCTCGTGAATCTTTTGATCTTCAATACTTCAGATCCTTTTGGTGTTGATGAGTGGTCAGCTGCAACTCGATCATTTTGATCCTCTGATTGCATCAATGTCATGTCTTCATTCCATAGTCTGTCATCTAACATGTTCTCTTTGCCTTTAGCTAGCTTGGATGCTGCATCTGCACACACAACAAAGCTAAACGCTGGTGTGTACAAGGTATAATATACTTTTATTGATGTTTTAAGCCCATTTTACACAATATTCAAGTTTTAAATTTATAAAACACGATATTCTACTAACACTAAACACACACTTGGGCAAGTACACCCATCGTGAGCGTAGTATAGCGTTAGTAAGATACCGAGGTCGTCCAAGGACACAAGAGCTTTTAGTACCGGTTTATCCTCAACGTCTAATCAATCTAAAATTTTTGAGAAAAGGTTTTAAACATGAAAAATAAAACTAAAATTGCAGAAATAAAAATAAAATAAAAACAGATAGACAAGATGAATCACTTGGATCCGACTCGCCTTTTAAGTATCCTTTGATGATTTTTGCACTTTCGGACTTTTTAAGAGATTATCTTAGTTATAGTAGTAGGCCCCTCTTTTGAAGGTGACGTTACCCTCAACCCAGTGGTTTGAGTCAGCAAGGATACAATCTCAAAGGGTCAGAATATTGAAAGATAATTAATTAAGTTATTAATGCAAAAAGTGGTAGGCCCCTATTTTGAAGGTGACGTTACCCTCGGCTAAGTGGTTTGAGTCAGCAGGGATACAATCCCAAGTAGCCGGTTTAATGTATTAAAAGTAGTTTACATATGAGGGGATCAAGCCATTCGCACCCCCGCCATCCAATACCAGTGGGTATTGAAGGAGGTCCTAGTAAGCATAACCCAGGTCCTTGCAGGATCTATACACTGAACAAGGCAAGAACCTTAATAAGACATTCCCTTAACTCCCGACCAGGTAGCCAACATATCTCTATATAGACCGTAGAGATATAAATGGTGTAAATCTTTTACTTTATATAGACAGTAAAGTAATGCCAAGACACCACGGACAAATGATAAAGAAAATTCACCTTCAACATAAGAAACTAGTTATTAAAGTCATTAATACAAAACCAAATAAAAAGTGCGGAAAGATTAAAAATCAAAAGTAATACATAAAAGACTTGTCTTCACCAAGTGATGTAAGAGGCTTAGCCAAACATGGCCTTTGATTGGCAAGAACTCTTACTATCAATCTTGGATCCCGAGACTACTACACACTCTAAAGGTGGATGATGGATGATGGCGTTGGGTGTTGGTGTAGTGGTGGCAAAGTGGGAGAGTAGTGGTTTGCCAAGGGATGCCTTTGAAGTGAGCCAAGCACCCCTATTTATAGCCTGCACAACCCCGGCCACGGCCCCGTGTCCAGCGGACACGCCCCCGTGGCCATCCTTTTCTCTTCCTTCATTAAATGCATTTGTTAGCATTGGGCTCCACACTGCCCGTGTTCAGCGGACACGGCCCCGCGGGCAGAAGCGTATCTGTACTACCAAGATTTTGCAAGATTCTGCGTATCTTAGCATTGACCACGCCCCATGCTGAACTGGGTACGCCCCCGTGGTGGGCGTAGAAGCTTCCACAGCTTTGTCTTTTCTGCAGACACCTGACCACGCCACCGTGTCCAGTGGGCACGACCCTGTGGTCAGTCTTCTGTTTCTTTGTTTTTGCTTTTGCTTTGGGGATGCTTCCGAGGGGTCGGGCATGTCACGTTTATTCCTTTTCTTTGTATTTATGTTGGTTTTGGCTGTATATTTGTTCCGTTTGCTCGTTTAAGCTCATTTGGTCCTTTTCCAACATTAGTACTAAAAAGGGTTAGTTTTATGCCTTATTTGATGTAATTTATATGTTACATCATGCACACATCAACGCGTAATGAGAACAACCGCTTGGAATATAGTCAAACAACGTATGACACACATGAGACCAACTCTCAATCAAACACCGACCGACAACAGTTTGAAAGATTAAAAACTTATCAATTTTAGTCTTTAACTTTTAAAACTTGTTAACTTCGACCATTTATGAAGATGCAATTGTTTTCAGCTTACAATCAGGATTTTAGATAGGATAGAACTCGAGTTCCAACATCGGTCAATCAAAAATAAAATAAAAATAAAATCTTTTTGGCTTTTATAAAATTTATATTAAAAATCACCTAAAATCTTTTTGGTATTTTTGAATATTTCAAATGTAAAGACGGAAAGCAGTAAATAAATATTTACAGACATTCTTTTTGCGAGTTTCGAGGGTAAGAGAATCATGTCAGTGAATGGTCACGCCAAAACACTCTTGTTGTTCAATTAGTTTATATTTAGATAAGCATCCTATAACGATTATCGGTATTGTTGTCCACTTAAGCTCAACTTATCAGATGTACTCGTGGTTAGGGGATACGTTAAGGTATGATTTATACTTACCGACCGGTGTTCATCCACACACGACACATTCCTGTATCAAGGTATGCATGAGAGTTCATCTTACTGGTGAGTATACCATTTATCATCTGCTTTCAACGTATATGATGTGAGATACTCACTTATTTGAGGATGAATACAACCCTATGTGATTAAATCACTTATTAATGAGGAACACTATATTCGATGCATGCAGGGCACGAGAGCAAGTCCGTGAACAGGTTAGTACCATCGTACCGACAAAGAGACGTACTTGACTCTCGGATGATAGATGTGATTTAAAATCACTTATTCGGGGGTGACTGTGATATTTTTATCACTTATTGATGGTCGTATGCTTCATGTATTATATACATGTTGGTATGATATGTACACGTATGTATGGTATCATGGAAGATCTTGATTTGTGTCCCCTTTATTTTTCAGTAAAAGAAACAACCATGATACCCAGATGATAAACAACATAAAGACCACATATCTCAGAAACTCGACAATTTATCAAACGAAATCTCGGTACCAAGACCATATGCCAATGAGTGGTTCCCACATAGTCCTCAGTCGATTTAGGTTTATATCACCCTGCACACTTTAAAATGATTGTGAGCCTACCGATACATCTTATATAGAGCTGCTTATGTACTATCATTTTCTCTTTTTCTCGCCAGGAAACTCATTTTTGTTTTTCTATTGTTTTTGTATTTTTCTGATTTGGAAATTACTCCCTCTAAAATTCAAAAAGTAAATTTAAAATTTTAAAAACATCTTTTTGGATTTTCTCAAGAAAAATATTCACAAAAACGATTTTCCGATGTGAATTAACTCATGTTTTACCTCGATGTCGTTTACCAAAGTTAATTTAATAAAAAATGATTTATCGAATTTTGGAAAAATCAGTTGGCACGTTGGTAATTGGTGTGGACCAAAACAACATTGACGAGTTTCATATTGAAACAATCACGTGTGAGGTGATATTTGAGATCAACGCGTTTGGTCAAAGAGTGTTGTGTGAGATGTTAGTAATTCATAAAGCAGCTTAAATATCGACAAAGATATGAGAGATTAGAAATTCAAAACCGTAATCCTGCTACTACTTCGTGCATTGACAGGAATCTAAGTGCTCTCCCAAACTGGATATCCACCCGGTGTGGATTTCAAGGTCGATTTTGTAGCTACTTCAACTAAATGAGAATATCTTTACAACAACAAGATTAGAAACCTCCGGGTCTGGCTAGTAAGTGGCATGGGAGCATGTGGGAAAGCTTGTACACATTATCATTGGTCGGTCCATACATGATGGCTTCCAGATGCTTTTGCACCAGCAAAAGTCTTCGTCTTTCTCCTTTAGAAGTAGTGTGCGGTTGTTCAATCCACTCCAAAGTATCCGCATACCTGGTTGATTTGATCAACAAACACATTTTCTTCAATCACACCGTGGAGAAATGCACACTGCATGTTTATCTTGTAGACTTTGAACTTCTTGTGGAAGAAAAAGCCATGAAACTTCGAAAAGCTTCAGACGTGCGGCAGGCGCGTACATTTCATTTGAATCTATCCTCTTGACCCGATCAAAGCCTTCAACAATCAAACTTTGGCATGTTTTTCATTTTGTCGAAGTTTTTCAAATTCTTTCATTATCATTCAATCACCAGACATTTTTTCTTCTTTTCTTTTTCTCTCTCTATCAAAGGCAACAATAACCTTCCCTAATGCTTTTCACATCATACAGGAGCCTTAAATCGCCGATTTTGTGCATGGACGCTCCACTATCAACAATCCTAAGACTATCAATAGTTCCTCCTGGAACATTCTGCACACTTACTCAGAGATTAGTTGGAGAGGGGGACCTAAGCCTTCATAGACTTGGGTCGTCTGTCATCATCGAGGATTGTGACTTCCATTTCCCGATAATTCGGAATTGATGTAACTCCCCCTGAAACAGTTACCGATTTTGGTTTCCAAATATGTGTCAGTTTTTCATTTTTAACTTCTAATTTAATAGACTGTTTTTGGATAACATCTGGTTTTAAAGCCTTCTCAACTTCTTTCCTTTGTTTCTTTTCCTGTTTCATTTCTCATTGTTTTAAAAGACGAGGGTCCTGTTTTGGTGAAACAGATCTTGTATGGTAACTGTTACCACGGGGGGCATCAACTTTTGCCATTCCTTTCGTGAGATATGGACAGTTTCTAACAATGTGCCCATACTTACCACATTTAAAACATGATCTCTGCTCAACAAACCTCGGAGTATCATAATTGTAAGAGCTTGATGATGAAATTCAAGATCTTGAGGTACTTGGTCCTACATCACAACAGTTTGTGTGTTGTGTGTAGTTGTTTTGACTGTTTCTTTTCAAAATTTGTCTTTGAATAACAAAATCCGTGTTGGATTTGTTTTCAAAAGATTCAATTTTATCAGTCCCTCAGGATTTTACGAAGTTCACCTTCTGAACCTTCTTCTTGTTTTGGCTTTGCTTGCCTTTTCCCTTTCCTTGCGTAGCGTGATTTTGCTTTTGTTGATTGTTTTGTGGTTGCAATTTTTGATTCCCGTATTTCTTTCTAATTTCGGATTTTAGGATAAGAGCACACTGAGTTACTATAACTCCTGGGCTCGACTTTCCCAAAAACTTACTAGTAGAATCCTCGAAAACTTTATTAATCAAGGATTTATTGACATTTTTTATTGGGAAATCTTTATCTGAGTATATTTTATCAGAACAATCAACGTGTAAAGCAAGTTCACGCTTTCACAAATCTCAGTAGAAGATTCAATTGGTTTGACTGTAGCAGTCACAAATGGTTTTGCAGGTGGATCACAAAGAATGTGATTTTCGAGAGGTATGTTTTCCTCTTTTGTTACCATTTCTGACTGTTCAGGTGTGTCCTCATCCGACTCGTCATCCGAACTATCATAATCCTTAATAATGGGGGGACTTTGATCAGTAACAAATGACGAATTTTCTGTCTTTATAGATGTGACACCCCAGGAAAACCAGGAAACCATGCAACCTAACTAGCTTCCTCAGTAACTACATGCTAAATTTCGGGACGAAATTTCTTTCAAGTTGGGGATGATGTGACAACCCGAAGTTTCAAGGTTTGTGCCTTCAGTTTTGTGATTAGCCCGTTCTTGTTTTAATCAATCTGTTCAACCTGTGACTTTGTTAAACGTGCTAATGTATATTTTAGTTGGGTAGTGTGTGTGTATAACGAGCCAATCTCTATGTCGTGTGTATGATTGGGCCGCGATATGTGTGTGTGTTTGTTTGAAACCCATCAATGTAATTGAACTTGGCCCAAACCTGTTATGTGAACCCTTAGTCTCGGCCCAATCCACTTGTAGGTTAGCAAACATAATTGGCCCAACCTCTCCTCCCTATATGTTCATGTATACGTAAATTATATGCACACAAGATATTACAAACCCTGTTCCCCCTACTTGTTGTGCGACGGCAGGAGATAAGACCCCCCCCTTGTCGAAACCCTTCCTCTTGAAGGTCGTTCTTGGAGTCTTGCGTAGCCTGGTTAGTTATAGCATCTCGTTTTCTTATGTGTGTATTGATTGTTTGCATATCTTGTTAGGGGTGATAATACTTGTTGATAGCAGTGAATTATATGACAATCTGATATGTGATTAGCTAATGTTTAGCATGAATGTATATTTGAATAAATGGTTGTAATCATCGACTAACATGAGGAACTAATAAGATGAATGGATTTAGGTTATTGAATGCTAGTAAATGGATGTGCATGGGTTAGAAATATTCATGATTAAATGTGTTACATGATCTTGTCGACTGACTAGAGGAACAGTTAATAACTAATTTATATGATTAAAGTTTGTGAAATCCAGATAATAACTAATTTATTAGGATGTTTGGTTATGAAACAGAATTCAAATCTCTTGATATTAGTTTGTATAAGGATCGCCAGTTGTTACTCAATTTCTAAACCATAACCTCATACATTGAATCTGGGCCGAAGGCTTTAATGGACCACGCCAAACAGCAGTCCACTCTCACATGTTTGGGCTCCTCGTTGTGGGTTAAACCGTGGCAGCAAACCAGTCCACACACTCGGGTGGGCCTGGGGTGCAGCGGGGCTGAAGATCCAGTTCCTATCGAGTGGGCTTCGGACTATTATAGTTGGGCTACTTGGGGGTTAAGGGTTTAGGGGACACGGTTGGAATGGACATAATGTGTTGGGCCGGGTAGTGGTTGTATGTTAATAAGAGAATAACACAAACCCTTATGTTGGGCCGTAGGTGACTGGGCCGCACATGGATTAGAATATTTTAGTTGGGCTTAGTTATGCATCGGGCCAACTCCTTTTCATACATTGGGCCGATCTAGAGGATGCTCATCAAAAGGCTTTGCTTATGTATTCATGAAACGTGTTGAGTAAATGTGTATCACTGACTTGTATGTTGTACAATTTGGGCATCAAAGGATTTACTGTTAATTGATTTATACATATGCATGAATAAGGTGTATTGGCTTATGAACTAATTACATGTTAAGAAACTGAGTGGTGATGTTTTCATGAACTATATGGGTGTTATTTATACAATAAATCATGTAATATGTGAAAAGTATGCGACTCGAATGTTCATTATGTGACTACGTGATAATAGATGCAAATTGTTACATGTGTGGTTTGATACGTGAATTGCAAATTCATGAAACTGACTGTCTCTGGTAACCACGATAGGGTTTGATTGATCAACTGTAAACACGTAGCTAATCTTACCGAGCAAACCAAGGTGAGTTCACACTTTTATAAGGCATGGGATTCCCGGTGGGTTGGGAATGGGTTAAGAAGCTAAAACGAAACCTACATATTCACCTCTAACAGAATATGTACCTTCGTTCTCGGTTGGGAAGGATGACTTATGTACCTTCGTTCTCGGTTGGGAAGGAAGACTTATGTACCTTCGTTCTCGGTTGGGAAGGACGACCACATTTAACCTGCGTATTCTCGGTTGGGTAGAGTACGTACCTCCGTCCTCGGTTGGGAAGGACGACAACCTATAAGTGGTTTACAACATGGGGTAGCCCCCACTGGTTATGGTTTGGAAACAAGGAATTGATTAACTATTAGTTTTCTAATGAACATATGGGCTTGAAACAACTTTAAACTGAACAACCAAATGTGAACTCGCTCAACTTTGTTGTTGACTCGTGGTTACATGCCTTGCAGGTCGTTAGGTATCTATGGAGCTTGCACGAGTAAGAGGAGTCGTTGTGGGACATGGATCGTTGGGTGCCATGTTAAACTCTATGAACTTATGACTTATGTTTTGGTTTTACATTTTATGCTTCCGCTGTTTAACTTGAATTTGGTTAACTTGTTTTTGAACACCAATTATATTGCGTGGTTGAACTTTTATTTAATTTACTATATTGTTCAATATGATTGGTGGCTTGATCCTGGTCAATCACGCCTCCTGCGATGATACTCCGCTTGTGGATTTTGGGGGTGTGACAATAGATTCCTTTGAGAAAATGTCAGGTTTGAACCCTAATCCTGCTGCAAACTCTTCGGGATTAAAAGGTACAGATGGTTCAAAACGTGGCATTTCCTCCTCGTCAGGCAATTTGGTATAATTGTGTCTCAACGGTGGTGGACACGATTTATAACCAATGCACTTGACATCCCCTTTTAGCTTTTGAACTTCGATGATGTGATCAAGCACTTATCGTGAGTTAGAATAACTCTCCAATTTGAGCTTGATAGCATCATGCTTGCATTTGGCAATGGCTAACTCCTTTTTTGTTTCCACAATGATATTAATGTAATTATTAATACTCGTTTGTTTGTTCAAAACTGTTTTTGTTAACTCAGACACACTTTTCTTAAGAGTTTCAATTACAAATTTGAATTCTTTTTCATTCCGAGTTAAAGCCATATTTGCCTCCTTGCATTTTGAAAGATCAACTACCAGTAGGGCTGTAAATGAACCGAACGTTCAGCGAACAGTTCGTGAACCGTTTGGCGGGAAGTTCGTTTATGTTCGTTCGATTAGCTTAACGAACAAACACGAACAAAAAATCTCGTTCGGTTAGCTTAGCAAACGAACACGAACATAGGTCTCATTCGTTCGACTGTGTTCGTGAACGTTCGGTAATATGTTCGGTTACGTTCGTACGTGTTCATTTGATTATATTAAAAAAATAAATAATAAACCTTTTATCTAAACATATTGAAAACTTGAAACCCTATTTTTTTTCTAAGTTAGCTAAAATTTGGACATGCTAAGACATTTTTGGGGATAATTATGTCTAAGTTAGTTAAATTTGATTCATCGTTTGGTGGTGTATTAGACTTCTTGTGTTTTGATTTATCATTTGATGGTTGTATTTACTACTTATATCCAATGTTTAATGATAGCAATATTTTTATTTTTTTTTATTTTCAAGTTAAATGTTCGTTTGCGTTCTTTTTTATTTGCTTGCGTTCATTTGTGTTCAAGACCAGTGTTCACGAACTTTTCGTGAACAACTGAATTTCCTTAATGAACAAACATGAACATAAACTTATGTTCGGTATGCGTTTGTGAACAGTTCGCGAACACGTTAATTTCCTTAACGAACGAACACGGACATGGCCTTGTTCGGGTTCGTTCGGTTCGTTTACAGCCCTAACTACCAGCCCTTGATTGTGACTAGTAAACTACTTCAAGCTTATGTTTCAACTCTACACAATCATTGCATATACTAGGAGTTTCAGTGTGTACCTGACTTGTCGAAGCTGCAACATTTGCCATAAAGGCAGTTTGATAAGAAAAAGATCTATCCTCGGTGAAGAACTTTTCCATCTCCTTGGATGTAACCTCAGCTTTCTTTATCAGCACAGATTTCTGGCTTTTTAGCTCCTTAGCTTCTCTGTGCTCCTCAGCTTCTTTCAGTAAGTTGTCAACCTCAGCATCAATGTTTTCCTTTACCTCCGAATCCGAACCATAACCACCCGCACTTGAGCTTTCCTCATCAAAACTACCGCTATACCTAGAACTATCATCATCTTCAGAAAATTCCTCTCTGTGGACATGTTTGATGTGATTGATGATCTTAGCATAACAAACAGTTCCTCCATTTCCCAGTTGAGAGGCTGGTTGAGAAGCGTGTTGATGGGTTTGTTGTGGAACAGCTTGTGGGAAAGGAAGATAGGCTTTTGGATTATGATCCGCCATAAGGGTTTGTAAGATAACCAAACGATTGAGCTGGCTTGGGTGGTGGTAGAAAGGCTTTTGGATCAAATGGTTGTCCTTAAGGATTTATATTCTACGTAAACACAGTTTGAAGCTTCGGTTGCTGATTGGTACTAACAGCGGTGTTAATACCTCCAAAGTACATCTCAGGGTTTTGTGGAACTGGAATTCGTTTTGCCTTTCAAATTTCTTCCTCATCCTTGTTCTCAAGCTTTTGAACGAATTCATAAATACTAAGCGTATCTAAAACACCGGTATGCTTTAGCAACTCAATGAATTGACTCCACTTAGGTGGTAAAGCATCAGCAAAACGCATGACCATCTCTTGTTGTGTAGCATTAACCTTGTATGAGTGTATCTCACTAAGAAAATGATAGAACCGAGTAGCCATGTCGTTTAATGTTTCATTCTCCATGAACAAAAATCCTTCAAACTCCTTCTTTAAAAGATCATGACGGATCTTTCTTGTTGCAACATTTCCTTCTCCTCTAGCTTCCAAGACGTCCCACAAACTCTTTATAGTTGTACAATACGCGAATTGATGATAAATATCCCTATGAAGTGCTTGAGTAAGAATGACAAAGGCTTTCTTCTCAAGATCATAAGCCTTCTTATCACTTTCACCCATTCCTGCCAAAGTAAGTGGATTGGGACCTGCTTCTTCGAGAGCTTCATTATATGGTGTAGTAAAGCATGTCCACAACTCGGTATTTTGACCTACATACGTATGAAAGTGAATTTTCCATGATGGATAATCTTCAGGTGATTTAACATTGGTGGACGATTGTTGCTTCCAGTTTCACTCTCGCTTAAGAGAAGATTTTGAATACTCTGATTTTGATTAACAACACATGCCCATCGACTAGCGGTAATCCATTATTTAGGCATTAACCTCTTGATCCATTGTGAAGGATCTTGGCTTGTACTCGAGCTATCACTCCAATCCTAAGGACTTGTACTCGTATTGATTGAACAAACAACTATGAACCAACTGTGATGTTACTGTGAAACACAAACTTTCAAAAACCACGAAAGGCTAATTCCACGACAAACTCATGTCTACGAAAAAAAAAGATTTACACGAAAGACCTTGGCCCAGTAACACTAACGAAAAATATGATTGTCACAAACATCCCACAAAAAAAAAAAAATTGATACCCACGAAACATTAAATATCCACCATACTTATGTTTACAAAGAAATTATGTTCACATGAAAAACCTTCCATCGAAAGAAAGCTAATGTCCACCAAATATTTGTTTAAAATAAACAATAAGGCCCATGAAAAATAACAAAGCTAATGTTTTGTTAGCTCCTTAATACTCACGAAGAATTAGTAATTGTCCCAAGATTAACAATCTGTGAAATATACAATCCACGAAAGATGTTTAATTAATTCCACGAAATCCAATTCCCAAAATCCAATTCGTGAAATGTATTTTACACTAGTCCACGAAGAATAAAGCTTAAATGAGTGATTGTTTCTCAGCCCAATATCACGAAAAAAATGAATGGCCCAAAAGATTTATTAGGCCCAACCTACAAAAGACTTTAGCCCAAGGAGGTCCACGAAGAATAAATGATGGTTATTGGATACCAGCCCACTAATAACAGATCAGATATAAAGCCTGCGAATAATTGAAACTGGCCTAATTTAAACTCACGAAAAATGTCAAGTCTTTCGTGGAAAATAAAGATTAAAAAGCAGGTTTTCGTTGGATGTCTTTTGTGTGTGAATGATAAAAGACAAAAAAACCAAATGGTTTTTTTTCCCCCACTGAATAGGACAAAATTTTAATGTTTCGTGAGATTGAAAAGCTGATGAAAAATGTTTTTTCGTGATGAAGAGACAAAACAAGTAAGATAATTGGCCAAAATAGGTTCTTCGTTAAATGGTTGGTGAGACCTTTCCTTTTAAAGCAGAATATGGTTCCTGAATTTTAAAGCAAAATGCTGGTATACCAAAGATAGTTATCACTTCCGGTGACTTTTCCGGTGAGCTTGTTAACGAAACTCTACACTTCGTAGAAAAGCCAGTAGAAATCATGGACCGAGAGACCAAGAAACTCCGACGCTCTCGCATCCCTATAGTGAAGGTTCGCTGGGAAGGCAAACACATTTATCCGAAAAACAACATAAAAAACTAACGATTTTCGAGTTTAAATTCAGAATTTTATAAAAGGAATTTGAGTTTCTGAAATTTTATACATAACACACTCAAAACCTACTCGAAAATCACACCGGAAACTCGGTTTTCAACAAGAAATCGAACCTTACGCTCTGATACCACTTGTAGGTCCCGATATAGATCGTCAGACTACGATGACTTCTTGTTTCGGGTGCCGTAACAAGTGCGGAATCCTCGTTGCAACACAAACCGAGCGAGAGAACAAACACAAAACAAAGATTCAACGTTTAAAGCTTAAATGTGTATAGATCTGGAAGAGTTTGGTTACAAGAATGATACAAGATATAATACTCTCAAATTCTTAGATGTGTGCTCTCTTCCCTAACTGTGTTACAAGAGATGTTTATATACCCACAATGTCTGCAACCTTACGAAAAAGGTACTGGGCCAAAACAAGGCCCAAGAAGAACCAAAACCTACGAAAGACTGGACATTCTTCGTGATGTCTAAATCTTCGTATACATTCCATTTCATTTCTCACGAAGAACTTAACCCAAAACAAAATACTAAGCCCAATATATATGAAATCTCTTGACATTTGCATCGTAGTTTAAAGGTCATGACATCATCATGACATCATCATGGTGATGTCATGGTGATGACGGTTCGCATCTTTTCGTGCTTCGTGTGTCGATCTCTAGGGCGCACGGCGGAGGAATGTCGTGACGTCGGTCTTGAGCCGATCCGAAATGAGCCACATCCACACAAAACTGTATCAACAGGAGGTTAGATCTTGACACAGTTCTTTTTTCCTTGAATCATATCTAGGGCATTTGAGTTGCTGTGGATATTTAGGGTACATATTGGCGACGAAAATATTGACCTTAGTAACGGAGCATTAATATAATCTGTTTTGAGACAATCCGTATAACACATGAGGACTTAAACTAGTGTGTAATTAAAGGTATACGAATAAAATGTGTTTATATATAAGCAACCGGCCGCTCCTATAATAGGAAACTAATAAAATCGTGTAGTATGTAAGAAACCAAACTATATCTCCATGTATTTATTTTTATAAAGCAGGTATTACTAATAATCTCAGGTCCCTTGTTACGACATTTTGTTAATTATCTTGAGATGGTTAATAATTTTGCTTTTTCATAAAACGATCTTATCTTGAGATGGTTAATGTTAAAGTCATATCTGTATTTTTGCAGTTGGGTAAACCATTACATTTCGAATCAAGTTTTCTTAAAACGAATTATCTAAACAAAAATATATATAAATGGTATGTCTAATTTTAAAAATCAACACAAATAAATAAATAGATATAAATATTGGAAAGTCGTAGACGCTAAATAAAAGAAGGATCAAAAGCATGTGTAGCATAATCAACAGCATAAACAAGCGTAACGAACAACGTACGACAACGGAATGAGAACACTATGTGAAATTCGGCAAAGCATATTCTAGTTTCCAACTTTTAGGCCCCATTCGTTATAAATAATTCTCTTCTTGAAAAAGGCCGCAAAAGATAATATTCCAACCGTCTAATTAAATATATATATTTTCAAACAATAAACAATGTCAGCAAGCAACTAGAAGTCCGAAAAGAAAGCAAAACAAAAAAAAAATCAAAAAAAAAAAATAATTAATTAAATTAAATTAAATTAAATTATTAATTAATTATTATTATTAAATATATATATAATATCTATCTTGACAAATAGTATCATCAAATTATTACCCCTATATTAATCATCAAATTTTCAAACCCTCACAAAAATACTATTCAACTTTCTACAATCATTCAATGCACATGATAATCTCATACTATCATTCTATGCCTATATTAAATCTCATTAGAAAACTTACTTTGTTTTTATTAAATAATTTACTTCTTCACAACCTTCCTCTTCTTCTTAGTCTATTTTTCTTTTTCTTTTTTTTTATTAAAAAAAATTAATATTTGCAACAATATATTTTTGTATAACAGTAAGTTCTATCATTTGAATATGCATTTAGTATAAAGACTCATTAAATTGATTATTGATCAATGAAATTACCCATTCTTTACTAACTTGAAGAAAAAAAAAGTGTTCTCACATAACACTATTTAATTTAAGTATTCGATGGCGGATGTCACGTAGTATTTACTAATCTTTTTTTTTTTTTTGTTTTTGTACAATTTTACAAGATATATTTTACTTTTTTCCTGAGATAATTGAGTAAAGTTGATGAAATAAAAGAAATATATTTTTACTATTAATCATAGCATTTACTTATCGATTTTTACTTCTATTTTTTTGGTTTTACAAACTTTCAGATTATTAAAATTCCGTTTAGTATATGTTTGTATTTGCGAGTTAACATGATACAACGTGCGAGCGTCGTTCAACGCGTTTACATCTTTTTTTGTTTTGGATAATGGTTCCGCCGCAATCCGCGGGTCCTATAAACTTGTTTGAATTAAAATCAAATATTGAAATTACACTAAAGAAAAAACACTTGCAACCCATTTAAAAAACGTAACTAACACGTCTATAAACATCTTCATATACTACTGTAAATGCAAGCGACATTAAATTTTTTTATTTAAGTCTAGTTAATTACATTGCCAACAAATTCAACCATTCCAGTTTCTATTTTGAAATTCACCTAGAATATTTAGATCTTAAAATTTACTTTCCTTAAGATATCCCGTTTTTTTCTTATAGTTAATTTAAAATTGTTTTGAATAATATTTAAAAGAAAAAAAAGGGGCTAAATAACATTTAATTACACAAAATGAATTAACTAATTATTGGGATATTGATTTAAAGTTGGCTTTTTCGTGAAGCACCCTAAGAAAGAATTGGACTTGTAGACGCCATCTGGTTCACATTTTGCCGCTATATAATTACTTGCAGCTGCCATACATTTATGAACCCATATATAAAATTCCCACCACAATCTTCAATGTGGATTACATTTTTCTTATCTTGTTTGCTTTCTTTTTTGCATCATGGATCATCATCATCTTCTTCGGTTTCTCCAGTAATGTCCACGAATAATTTGTTGGACACCTTGGACGGGTTTCAGAACTATACTGGAATATCTCATTTTCGATTGCTAAACAGGCGCAAACTTGGAGATTGCTTGAACCCAAACCCGTATATTGAAATAGATGTAAGTCCAAAATCTGCACTTGAAGATGACCAGATGGTCACAGTCACGGTTAGCGGGGTGTTGCTTCCGTCTAAGAGCGATTGGGTTGGTATGATTTCGCCATCGCATGCCGAGTAAGTATACATGTGTTGATATGTGTTGTATATGTATGTATAGTTTGAAGAAATAATTAGGTTATTGAAATGGCATGCAGTGTTGATGTTTGCCCTCAAAACCTTCTTCTTTATAAGCAGACTGGTGATTTCAGTGACCTACCTCTTCTCTGCCATTATCCTGTAAAGGTAAACCTTTATTACTCGATATATAATCATGTGAGTATCTTAATTATTATTCATCCTTTCTAAAATATGCATATCTCATGGGATAATAATAACAATAATAACAACAACAACATACGCCTTCTCCCAGTCTCACAAACTTGATGAGTCATCTCCCTATTAGAGAAATTAATATCTCTCTCGTATGGGAAGTACGTTTTGTATAAGAGAGACACGTTTAGCTCACTAATTAATAATAATAACTGTTAATAACTCTACTTAGTTTGTTGACTTTTCTTTAATTCCCGGTTATCTTTTTCTCCATCTTTATCTTTGTACTATGTTTTTATTTTTTCTTTTTCTTTTTCTTTTAGAGCATCCACAATAAGGGTATTTTTTGTGAATGTTTTTATTTGACACATGTCACTTGCCCCACCAATAAATTTGTTTCTCTCTCTTATCCTACACACAATACATAAAAATATCAATTTCTTTTTCATCTATTCTCTCTCTTAATCATACTTACATGTATGTTTTTTCATGTTTTTGTGGAAGAACAAAATACCTACCTCTCTCCTCCACCTCAACACTCTCTCTCATCCATGTCACCAAAAACATCTAAAAACATCCTTATTGTGGATGCTCTAATAATAATCTTAACTACTTTAGGTGTTGATATGTAGCATTTCGGGTTATTTATTGGTATTTATCAGAGCCGTCTCCAATGACTTTCAAAAAAATTTAACCTCGTTCGAAAAAACAATTGGGTCCAAAATTGTTGTTAAGAGGAAATGAATTAATAAAATAAAATTATGGTGGTGGAGCATTTAGCTTTTAGCATTTAGGTTTTTGTTTTTAGAGGGGTAGGTTTTTTAGGTTTTTGGGGTGTTTTGTATTCACATTGGTTCCCGCAATAAAAGTGGTTTTCGTATGAACCCTATCCTTCCCTATATATATATAAACACCTTTTGGGACCTTTGAAAATTTGGGCCTCAAACGATGACAAGAGTTGACTGACCCAAGAGATGGCCCTGGTATTTATCTAAAAAATATAAGAATTACTATTTTAAGTACGTTTTTTTATTTATTAAATAACAAGTTAGGCTATTTTATCATGTAACATGAATTGTTGAAAGAGTGACTTAGCTCTGTTTGGTATGAGGTAATGGAAGAGATGAGGTAATGAAATAGTCAATGGAATGGAATGGATCATTCCATTCAGTTGTCTTGTTTGATTACCATATTGTAATGAAATGAATCATTACCTTGTAGAGTTTGGTAGGCTAGGCAAAGAAGAATGAATAAAATCGTCGATGGGTGGCGGTGGTCGGCAACTGCGTCAGTGTTCAGTTGCAGAGGGTGGCGGCATCGATGGGTGGTAGCAGCGGATGGCGGAGGTTGTGGGTTGTGGTGGTGCTCGGTAGCGGGGATGGTGGCGTCGGTGCTCTATGGTGGTAGCGGTGGATGGAAATGGTCGGCCGTGGCGGATGGCGATGACGGGGGCAGCAACATGGTCGGTGCCGACGCTTGTGGTCGATGACGTAGGTTGGTGGTGGCAGCACCTGGTGGTGGCAGCGCTAGTAGGTGGTGGTGGTGTTCAGTTGTGGTGGCGATGGCGCTGGTGTTCGGTGACAGAGGGTAGCAGTTGGTGGCGGGCGACGACAGCATGGTCGACGACGGTGCCAGTAGTGGTCGACGGTGTAGGGTGGCAGCGGTGTGTTGTGGTGGTGGCGGGCGTGGGTGGGTGGCTACTTGTGTAGTTGGTGGGAAGTGTTTGTGTTGAAGGTGGGACTGGGAATGGAATAAAAAAAAAGCAAGCGGTTTCATCGAATAAATTTGAGAGAATGAAATGCCCTATGTAGTAGGTGATTCCATTACCTTAACCAACCAAACACATTTTTTTTCATTCACTCGTAATTGCCTATTTCATTCCGCCTCCCATTTCTGTATTACAAAACACTACCTTAGGGTATGTTTGGTATAGGGTAATGGAATGAACGAGGGAATACAATGGACGAGGGAATGCAATGAATCATTACCATTCCATGTCTTGTTTAGTTCACATGTGTCAACAAAATGAATTATCATTGTGCATTGTTTATTAGTCAAGAAAAACGAAGGAATAAAATCAGCGGTGAGTGGTAGTGGTTGTCTGTGGTAGTGATTGTGGGTGGTTATAGGTGGTAGTGATTTGGGTGGTTATAGATGGTGCTGGTGGGTGGCGACAGCGACGGCGATGGCTATTGGTGGCGACGACGATGGGTATGGATGGCGGGTGGCGGTGGCAAAGACGGCCGTCGGTGGTGGTTGGTGGCGGTAGAGGAGGTGGCGATGGGTGGCGGCGGCAGTGGTGGTTGGTGGCGTTGACGGTAGTGGTAGGTGGCGGCGGCCAGTGGCGTTGTCGGTTGGTGGCGGTGGTGAGTGGCAACAGTGGCGGGTGGGTGGCAGCGGTGGTTGTCGGGGTGGCGACGGAGGCGGTGGCGGGTTGTGGGTGGCGGCGATGACATGGATGGAATGATTTTGAGAGAATGAAATGCGTTATGGAACGAGTAATTCCATTTTATCGACCAACTAAACACCATTTTCTTTATTATCACGTAATCATCAGTTCTATTCCACATCTCATTCCTATATACTAAACACTAACTTAATCTTTTAGTTGTATATTGGTAAATATTTGTTTATACTAGTATGTAAGAAAGTTGATTTTATCCAAATCTACAGCTTGAGTACTTTTTAAACTCGTGCTCACTCATTTATATTTGGAAAGTAAAATATATAATATTTTATAACTATACAATTTAGTTTATACTAAGTTAGAATTCCATGTATTACACGAGTTGAATAAATGTAATTTTATATATTAAATAATAAAAAGTTATATCTTTATGAACTCTGTATCTTGTACGAGTTAAATAAATATAATTTTATATATCAAATAATAAAAAAAGTTTTATCTTTAAAACCAAGTGTATTACACAGATTAAATAAATGTAATTTTGTATACTAAATACTAAAAACGTCGTATCTTTAAAAAACCTGTGTATAATCGGGTTGAATAAATCTAACAAATAATAAAATATTACATTCTTAAAAACCTCGTATATTACACATGTTTAATAGATCTAAAAAAGAGTTATATCTTTAAAAATCATGTGTATTACACAGATTAAATAAATGTAATTTTGTATATTAAATACTAAAAACGTCGTATCTTTAAAAAACCCGTGTATAGTCGGGTTGAAAAATCTACCAAATAATAAAAAAATTATATCCTAAATAAATGTAATTTTGTATATTAAATACTAAAAACGTCGTATCTTTAAAAAACTCGTGTATAGTCGAGTTGAAAAATCTACCAAATAATAAAAAAGATTTATATCCTTAAAAACCTCGCGTTTTACACGAGTTGAATAAACAACATTTTGTATACCAAATAATACAAAAGTTATATTTTTAATAAATTAGGATAACAATTAATATTAATTTATTATTTACATATTTAATATAAGATAAGTAGATAAACAAACTTAGTTTTATAGGATAGAGCTTGGGCATCGGTTCATTTAGGTTCACTTTGATTTGAACTTTTAGATGGTTAATTTTTAGTAACTCGCAAGCAGCTTGGCTTGTTTAGACCAGAATATTAGTAATGTGATGTTGCTAGTGTCAATAATGCTAAAACCAAACGTTCAAGGGAAGGAATTCCGAATTTATACACAATGGTAATACACTTTTTTTAATTATTGAAGTGCTTAATTTCACTTCGGATGTAACGTTTGTGTCTTTCTTATTGGATGTTAAAACCAAAAATAGTAACATATGGTATGATGGTTATGGCGCATATTTGTCATGGGTAGGTAACGAGGACCTAAAAAGGAAAGTTGGGAAATTACCGTATATATATGTAGGCATACAAGTAGGGTTGCTGTGAGGCCAGTTGACTCCACACAATACGCAATTACAGTTTCCTTGCATGATATGAAAGATGTCACAATATTGTATGGTTCAGTAATGTTTTGTGTCACTAAGGCTGCACGGTATGGAGGACCATCCTCCACCGTCTCGGACCGGCGACGAACTGCCCTCTACGCCGCCCCCCTCCGTCCTCGTCCTCGGCGTCTTCTGCTCGACGTTGGGGACGATCCTCCCATTTCATAAGAAGACAAAAATTATTCCCCCTCCCTCTCACACACCCATATACATACAATATATACATACACATTTTAAATCCATCCTCCCATTTCCACACCTCCATCCTCTTAGCCCCATCCTCATGCCTATCCTACGTATCGCTTACGTGGCGAACCATTCATCCTTCAAGGGAGGACCATCACCATAACTTATAGCCTAATACCTTTAGAAAACTCAGATTATAATTTAATGTTTTGATGAGATTAATAGTTTTGAGTAATGATACACCGTGTTTTTCGAAAATCAAGTCTTAAATGAATACGGTAATTAACACCGGATTAAACAACTTGTTCGACTCTTTATAATTATTATAAAACAAAACACACAATTTACATTTACCCTAACCATCTCAAACCTTATAATTTTAAATAATAAAATAAATCAGCTAGATAAATATCTAATAAAAACCCCGATAAACCAAAATATTAAATAAATAAACCAAACCACCTAAATAAAAGTAACCCAATATTAGTATATGGCGGCTAGACATACTTTCAAACACCTTAAATCATTTTTAATGGTTTTGTACTATAGTATATTATACGTACGATACACCAACAATTTCTTGAACCCTTTTAATATCCATTTAAATACGAGTAAATGTGACTAGTATACTCCGCCGAGAGAGATTTCTCTTAAATGGTATACCAAACGTTGTCATTTTCTTGTAGTTAGACTTCCAAATTTCCAACAGCAAATTAGTTGAAGTAAATTAAACCAACGGTCCCAAGCGTGTTTATTGCCGATGAAATACAAGTACGGCATCCTAGCCGCTTTATAGATGTGAACGTTTGAGGGTCAAATTCTTTTGATCACATTTGATGTTTATAAATGGGAACGTATGAGAGTCATGTATGAACAAACACTTTTGGTTGCATATGTGTTTGTGGTGAGAGCGTGAATCTAAAGATGGAAAGGGTCAGTTGATGCATGCAAAATCCGTTGATGGAGGCACATGGATGGTTGGCATTGAAGTTACAGCTGCCTAGTGCGATTGGTGGTGGAAAGAAAAGCTAGGTAGGATAACATGAAATAACTGATAAAGATGAGAAAGTGCATAAAGTTGTAGTACAAAAACTTTTGAATTCTATGCTTTGATTTCCTTTTGAAAAAAAAAAAAAAAACTAACAATTATATAGCGTTGATTCGGTAACGTTTTCTGAATTGTGATGTTTGATAAAATTGGTAAAAAAAAAACCAAGATTCTAAGGTTGGATGAAAAGTTATTATATAAGAAAACATGAATGGAAAAGGATAAACTTGAAATTTATAATATTAGTTTCTTTTGGTAGTATTAAAATGTAAGGCTTCATCACCTATATATAGTATTCCATAAGAACTTCTACATATATATTTCGGTGGATAATTTCTACTAATATTGATTAATTCTTATCTAGAAAGTTTATAAGCATGATTCTTGAAATTGCAACTTTTATAAATATATTTGTCTAGATATATATCTATAAACATTCTACTTAGTTTTTTTAGTGAAACAATTTGAGATTGTTCCGAATCCTCTCTTTCAACTTTTCAAAATCCCCTAAAGATTTTCGTGGCACCTTTCTAATGATATGAATTTAAAGAATTTCTCATGCTTTCTTCAATTGTTGCCTACGGAACCTTTATTCTTGCTTTATGGAATTTTCTCTTTAAATTTAGGTGGCACTTAATAAAATTTAGTAACCTTTTTCAACCAAAACCCTTCATTGGTTGAATAAGCCACATACCCTGTAGTTTATAGGTTTTGTATTTCATATGAGTTAGTTATCTTTCTGAATCATGTAATTTGTTTTCAGATTAAAGAAGTTCGTATATGAATTCATTAATCAGATAAGATAAGATGGAACGTTTTTTTCAGGAACGAGAGGTTTTTTCTGTAAAACAAAGTATGAAAATTGGTGATATCTATTTATATGAGGTCAAAACATCACACAATATTTCAGTTGGTGGTTATACAATTATGGGCATAATAGTTACCGAGGTTAAAAGTTGGTACCGAAGTACAAGGGTGCCATCCAAGTAGCAGCGCGGTAACAACCTTCATTTCCATATTATTTTCCTTGGTTACATGCAAATTTGATGCATTTCGATATAGAACCCCACCACTGTAGTTACATCAGTGAGACTCCCACTTGGACACTGACCCAAGACCTCTCCTCGGTGTTGCCCATAAATTCCCCACAAAGAGGCACAACTCCCTTGGCCCTACCAAGGGAGCAATGTCTCTATCTCGAACCTACAGGTTCTTGCTTCCTGAAATTACAATAGTCTTGCACAAGTGCACACTCCACACCTGAACGCAGAACCAAGACCTCAACTCGGCGTTGCCTCTAAATTCCCCACAAAGAGGCCCAACTCCCTTGGATCCTACCAAGAGAACGAGACCCTTCGACCTACAAGTTCCTTGCTTCCTGAAATTACAATAGTCATGCACAAAATACAACAAAGTCTTGCACAAGTGCATACTCAACACCTAAGCGCATACTCCACACATTCTTAGTAATTCCAATTACCCAAAGTGGTTTGATGATACTAAAGCACCAAGTCACCAACATAGTTGTCTTTTGTAGGAGATATAATTAATATCAATTAGAACAAAATACAACATGGAAGGAAATAACTTTTAAAGCTAGTCTAGATACGAGAGTTATAGTTGTAATGAAAAAAGTAGAAGAAAAAGAATGATTAAGCTATAATGTATGATATGGTCCTGTAAAACAAATTTCATCTCTTTCTTTGTCTTAGTGTATAACAAACAATCAAAGAAGTTAGTTGTATTACCATGGGCAAACGAACTAGCCTCGAGTATCACCACTGACACATACTGACACATACGTTGACTTTTTTTTACATTTTTTTAGTGGCAAAACAACAGCAAACTAACCAACATAGTAAGATACTATGAAGGATTGTTACATATTACTACTACATACACCAAAGTAACATTACTTTAATATACACATATAACATAAAACTGAATTTCTCCATTGGCTCCATGATATGCACATAAGCTTTGATCTATTCGTTACCCATCTGAATGCCTTCTCTTTTATTTCTTCAACGACTTTGAACGGACTATAACTTTCTGTTAAAAACTTTCCGTTACGCACATTCCAGATGCTCCAAAGGGTTTATGAAAATAGCCCACGTATGAGTTTTTTTGACTATCCATTCCACCCATTCTCTTTATGTTGTGCAGCATATCCTGGACCGTACTCCAATGCTGATCTGTTGTTTGTTTCATCCACCATAGAATTTAACCCCATATTAATTTAGCCACTGTGCACCAAACTAAATATGTGTTGCGTCCTCATCTGAGATGCCTCAAACTACACATGTTGTTTGCAAGCCCACCCTATATTAACTAGTGCCATTGTAGAAGGTACTTTCCCGTCCTGTGCCCTCCACACAAACATGTTTATTTTTGGCGGAACCATTTTATTCCACCAAAAATCGCATATCGTATCAATTAAATCTAGCTACAAAGATAGTAACTTTCTTACCTCTTTAACCATAAAACATGGCTCCTTGCTTCTCATCAAAAAGTCACTGTTTTTTCTGGTCTTGAATCTTTTGTTTAGCGAGTAAACTGTTTAACTTTTCCATGTCTTCCATTTGGACACTGTCACCTTCTTTTTGCCATTTGGAACATTAACGAGAAACTATCTTTTCACGTGCCCTCGTCCGCCCATGCATCGATCCAGAAAAGTTTGTCATCACCCGTCCCACCACACTATACATAGTTTTTTTTTTTTTTTTCCGAGACCCCATATCTTTCAAACTCTTTTTCGATTTCAGCTATATTTTTCCATACTCCCGTATTGGATTTGATAACCGGTATCGATGTAACGTTTTAGTATTATGATAGATGGCGTCTATGACCTTTTACCCACAGCCAACTCGGATTTGACTTCATACACCACCGCCATTTCAATAATAAGGTGATATTCAACTCTTTTATAATTCCTACTCCAAGCCCTCCCGTTTTTCTCGACGCCAATACTTTCTCCCATTTTACCCAACTTATCTTTTTCGCCCCACTGCATCCGGCCCCAAAGAAACTTTCTACGGATACCTTCAAGTGTTCTAACTACCGCCATTGGTGCTTTACAAAGTGGCATATAATAATTAGGTAAGCTACCAAGTACCGATTTTATCAAAATGATTCTCCCGGCAAAGGATAACAACTTCGCCTTCCATTTTGTTAGCTTTTTATTGAATGTGTTTATCACATCCTTCCTATTCACCACCCTATTCATATTTGCCCCTACTTTTAGCCCCAAATAACCAAATGGAAATTTCCCAAGCTTGCATTTTAACTCTTTTTCCATAAGAATCAATTCTGGTTCTTCGACACCTATACCATATAGATTACTTTTTCTTTGATTTACCTTCAAACCAAGACCATATAGAAGCATCTTAAGATCTACCTAAGATTACCCAAATTTTCCTTTGGCCATTCGCCCATAAAAACGGCATCGTCCGCATAAACCATATGTGAAAATACGATCCATTCTTTGGAAGTTTTACTCCCTTGAAAACCCCTTTTAATCGCTTTCGACATGCAACGCTTCCATTACTATGATAAATAGGAAAGGTAAGAAGGGGTTTCTTTATCGAAGGCCTCTCTTATATTAAAACTCCCCTGATGGTGATCCGCTTATTATTATGACAGATGCCCTACCCAAAAAAAGAATACCCATTATCCATTGACACCATCTTGATGGCATGCGCATGTAGCCGAGGACCGAAATTAGAAACTTCCAATTGACAGAGTCATATGCGTTGGCGATGTCGGCCATAAAATAAAGTGTTTTTTTTTTTTTTGCTTTTCTTGACCATGACACCAACTCATTTTTTACTAACGGTCCATCCACAATGTTTCTATTTGCTATGAAGGCTGATTGTACATTCGAGACAACACTCGACACCACTTTATTTAAACGATTTACCAACGTTTTGGAAACAATTTGGCTAACCACACCCACTAGCAAAATGGGTTGAAAATCTTAGAAAGTAAGCGGGCCCGTCACCTTCGGTATTAACACAATGAAGGAAGAACCCACCTTACGATGGATTGAACCGTGCTTGTTAAACTGCTCCATGATGTCCATGATTTGTTTCTCCAACTCCTTCCGGTACTTCTTTATTAGTGCAAAGTTAATCTCGTTCGGACGCGGTGATTTATCCGAACCACAATCCCATATGGCCACTTTCACCTCTTCATTACTAAAAGCCTCCACTAGTTCTCTACTATGTATATCGCTTAGCTTCTCGAAGCCTTCCAAAGACATTTTCGGTCTACATTCCCATGCTTCATGAAACTGCTTTTCAAAGGCTAGCCGAAACTTTTCTTTTATCTCTTTTGGGTATCACAACCATACCCCACCTGTCCATATGCCAACCAATTCAAGGTTTATTCATCTTCGTATGTGGGACATCTCATAGTTTTTTTTTTACCAATTCAAGATCGTAAAGGATATCTAATTATCATATATGTACCATTTGTTACAAAGTTAGTAATAATAGTTTGCTCATCATTTTTTCCAATAAATACATATCCTTCTCATCACCTGGAAATTGAAAGGAATCCATCACATTGGGTATATTGATCTTCTAGATCCTAGACCACATTTCTAGAAAAAGGGCCGGCTTATGTTGATGAAGTGTTTTTTTTTTTCTTTTGTAAATATAGACGGTGAAAAAAGATAAACATAGTAGACAAGTATACTTGAATTTGTAATGTCTTGAAATTATTTTTCTTTGCTTGGATTACTATACCACATATCTATAGTTCCCAGTCTCTACTTTCCTATATATATTCATTGATAGTTTGAAAACTATTAGCTATAAACATTCGAGTGCAATCTCTTATATGCTATAGGCTTTTCTAGATACTTTTTTTTTTTTTATAAATTTGGAAGTAGATAATTCACACGGGCATTCCAGTATTCATTACATAAAATTTAGTATTATCCAACACTATTATTGATTCATGAATTCGGATCACTAAAATGAGAGAGAAATACTTTATATTCATGTGTTTTATGCGATAATCCACATTGCATAGATAGTCATTTGCTGATTTCCTGATATAGAGTCTACGATTATTTGTAGTTGTTTAGCATTGTTATGGTCATGTCGCAGTGATGTAACTGGGAGGCTTGGGATAATATATATGACTTCCATGAAAGTAAAACTACATGAATCCAAGAAATGTACTCTTTACAGAAAGTTTAATATTTCACTTAATGAGACACGAGTTACGCTGTAAAACTAATACTAGGATGCTAACAATATTATGATTAAATGCAGGCACAATATGTTAGCAACGATCCGGGCTATATTGGTTGTAAGAAGAAGGAATGTAAAAAATTTGATCAGAGGGGCAAATGTTTGGTGACAACATGCAGTGCATCAATCACATTTCATGTTATCAACATTAGAACTAGTATCCAGTTTGTTTTCTTTGGTGCTGGATTTCAGGCACCTTGTGTTTTAGCAAAATCTAGCATACTCGAGTTTGCAAATCCACACAAGCCATTGTATGGACATCTCTCTAGTGTTGACTCCACAGGAACATCAGTAAGCACCTTTTATTATCTACAATTTTCCTGTATGGTGTTACATTATATTAGGTTATATTAATTAAGAGCCACATGTGATTAAACTGATTCCCTTTTAAAATAGAATCACATAGAATCTCAAAATCAAAAGAATATGTAGTAATAATAGTTAAAATTTCAGACAAAGATTGCTTGCTTTTGTAGCATTTAACTGATGGGTTGATGTGCAGATGAGATTAACGTGGGTTAGCGGCGACAAAAATCCACAACAAGTTCAATACATGAATGGGAAATCAGAAACATCCCGTGTTACTACATTTTCCCAAGATAACATGTGCAGTATGTTCTCAATTTAAGATATATCCAACTTTCTCCATGTGTTTTCATCTTCCGATGATCGTGAATAAGAGACAACCGGTCATCATTTATTAGATACCTTCTCTTTTATTTTTATCTAGAGATTGACTGCATATAGTCTTTAAATTGTGTTGATTTTTCTTTACTAACAAGTATATACGGGATATCTTATATGCTTAGCAATAAAGTTGAACTGACTAATCTATTTTTTCATGTTTTATAAAATCAAGCTTCTGGGCTACCAAGCCCTGCAAAAGATTTTGGCTGGCATGATCCAGGATACATTCATTCCGCGATAATGACTGGCCTCAAGCCTTTAACAGGGTTCTCCTATAGATATGGAAGGTAAACAAATGCTTTCATCAAATATACAAAAAGGGTTACCAATGCTAAGTTAATATAAGAGATGAGGGATGAGATGTAGCTGGTATTTTAAATTATCTGTATTTTCATTTTGTAGCAATTCGGCGGGTTGGAGTGCAAGAATCAACTTTAAGACTCCGCCTAGTGGTGGATCAGACGAACTAAAGTTTCTCGCATTTGGCGATATGGGCAAGGCCCCACGTGATGCTTCTGTTGAACATTATATTCAGGTAAAATGTCATTTTGGATAAGAAGCAAAGCCCAGAAAACAAACACCTTAGGGGGACAGAGGCAACCAAATAAGAAAACAAATAACAAATTATAGGAATCTGAACATGGATCCAAACAAACACTTATGACTTTTGTGTAACTATGTTTATAGCCTGGATCAATAACGGTCGTTCAAGCCATGGCTGATGAAGTCTCGTCTGGGAATGCAGATTCCATATTCCACATTGGCGACATAAGTTATGCCACAGGTTTTCTGGTAGAATGGGATTTCTTCCTTAACCTTATTAGTCCTGTGGCTTCAAAACTATCTTACATGACTGCAATCGGAAATCATGAAAGGTATGGACAATATAACTGCTATTATGCTTGAATTCAGACATAACATGATTCATATTCACTTACATACCCAGATTTCAATAGAAACTAGTAATGGAATTACTGTTGGATAACCGGTTTCATATCAGCGGAAACATTACCGGTATTCGATGAATTGATTTTCATTGTGTATTATGATTGACCACAATAACAGAGTATGAATGAGGGAACAAGGAGAAACTGATCTAATGGACAATTCGTATGAAACGAAAATGTCTTGGTACCGGACATAACTGCCGGTCATTACATATATATGCAGAGGTTTTGGCGGTTAAAGATGGAGGGAACAACTGTCATTTGAACCGATGTGTTCCCTCAACCGTCGCATCCCTACCATAATAAGTCATCATACATATTGAGTATAAGTATCACACTAAACTATATAATAATCGTACATATACTAACATAATTAAGATTATATATATATCTAACACATCCCCCTAAACTTAATTATGTTTAGAAGCATGCATGAGGACACTCTGGTTAGCTTCGTCCATGGCCTTGATAGCTTGCTTGAAATCGAACCGACACCGTTTTGCCTGCATCTTCTTCATCCCTTCCCAGTCATTACTGGAAAACAAAGCATAGTGATGGATCGCCTCTTCATCTTGAATATCTCCGTCGCTTTTCCTTCTTTCATGGCAGAGATCCGATGAACCTTTGTCTTGTTCCACCATTTCCTTATCTATCGCTTTTCCTTGCACAGTCTTGAACTTGTAATAATAGACTAATACGTCCAGATACATGGCATTCATTATCCTCATCAGTTCACCATCATCATGTTCATAACCCATGGCATTCATTATCCTCATCAGTTCACCATCATCATATTCATAACCCATATCTTTTTCCACTACTGCCCAGTGGTTGTTGGTCGACACATTCTTATACCCTGCATCACGTTTTTGTTTGTCTTTCATTCCTGATTCATCTTCCTTCGATAATCCGTTGATTTCATTTTTTGTGTTTCTTCGTCTTGAATGTGCAATCATGTCCCTTTTGAATTTCATCCTTGCTCGTTTGGCCTGCTGTTTGGTTAGCCTTCTACCGTCTTTATACATCAGCCTGTCATCACTGATTGTAAGACCCGCAAAGTTCGCTTTGATTACCTTCTTCGATCGAACGTCTTCTTCGTCATCTGCACGTGTTGCGAAATTCACGCTTGGTACTTCATCTTTTCCCCGTTTGGTGTTGTTGAACGATTCACCGTCTGCGTGAATACCACGGCCCTCACCATAACCGTCTTCAGCCCTCACATGGCTGGAACTTCGGACACTTCCTTGTCCGTTTTTTAAATTCTAGGAATCCTTATCGATTCCGTTCGCTATTCCATGGTTCTTCTTGCAGTCGTAATTCATTGTTGGAACAACATCTTGTTACAATCACATCCTCCTTCGTCTTTCATTCATTTCATCTTCTTTAGTGAGACCCTTTTTTTATTCTTAGTATTGAAAACAGGGGTAGTAAACATTGGGTATATCTGACACTTATCACCATTGATTTTGATAGTGTAACCTTGCAGTATTAGTTGATCCATACTTAACATATTTCGATTCAATTCTGGGATGTAAAACACGCTTTAATTCGCATGGTTTCACTCCCGGTTTGAATCTCTACAACACCCAGACCCCTGATGAATAAAAATTCATCTTCCCCTGTTCTAGTCTCTACTCCACACGAATTTCGTATTCGTTTAAAAACATTTAAATTACCCGCATAATGATGCTTAAACGCTGTACTTATATGCCACATATCTGCCCATAATCCATGTTCTGTGCCGGCGACGATCAGTTCTTCGAAAAAATCGTACTCTGCCCTAGTTCGTTAAATTCCGGTGTTGATTGCATACCGGATTAATTGTGTCGCTCCATGGTTTTCTTTTGTTTTGCACGAACTGATTCGGTGACCGGTTTCATGACAGTAATAACACCGTCCATTGAATTTGTCCGTGTTGCTTTGAACACGTATAGTTTCATTCCCACTTTTAATTTCTGCATTCTCTATACCTCTAATGAACAGAAAATTGTTTTCCCCTATTCTAGTAATTCAATTTCGCGTTCTAATTTCATCAAAATCTCTCGCTTCACTCTTGCGAACATTTGTGATCGCGGAGTTGTGCGATCGGGGTTGAATTCGTCTCCGTCTCCATATCCTCTGTTTTTGTTCTTCATCCGGTTGTGCCCGGAATTGTATAATATCGATCGGTTTTATTTGATTTCCCACCGTGGCTCTGATACCACTATGTTGGATAACCGGTTCATATCAGCGGAAGCATTACCGGTATTCGATGAATTGATTTTCATTGTGTATTATGATTGAACACAATAACAGAGTATGAATGAGGGAACAAGGAGAAACTGATTTAATGGACAATTCGTATGAAACGAAAATGTCTTGGTACTGGACATAACTGCCGGTCATTACATATATATGCAGAGGTTTTGGCGGTTAAAGATGGAGGGAACAACTGTCATTTGAACCGGTGTGTTCCCTCAACCGTCGCATCCCTACCATAATAAGTCATCATACATATTGAGTATAAGTATCACAATAAACTATATAATAATCGTACATATACTAACATAATTAAGATTATATATAGATCTAACAATTACTAGTCTAAAGAACGAGTTTCTAAATTACGAGAATATTATTTATATTTCATTACAAATATGGTAAAACTAATAATTAAGTGGAAACTTTTAGGGATTATGTGAATTCAGGCTCTATTTACATCACACCAGACTCTGGAGGAGAATGTGGTGTACCTTATGAGAGTTATTTCCCAATGCCAACACCAGCAAAAGATAAGCCATGGTACTCCATTGAACAAGGAAGTGTGCATTTTGTAGTTATTTCAACTGAGCATGATTGGTCTAAAAGTTCAGAGCAGGTTCAATACCAATCCTTTAAGAATCAAAACAAGTATAATTATTGTGTGTGATTTTTGAGATATACGTTACCCATGATAGTATCAATGGATGAGCAAAGACATGGCATCGGTGGATCGATCAAGAACTCCATGGGTGATATTTACAGGGTAAATATGAGTATATATGTATACAAAAGATTAATATACTTAGAAATATCATTTCTCCTCGATTCTTATTTCAGCTAATTGTTTATAGTTAATATCTTTTCCAGACATAGACCAATGTATTCTAGCTGTGGAAGTGTTGATCCAAGATTTCTCCTACAAGTTGAGCCCTTGCTATTGACAAACAAGGTATCATCAAGTGAAATGATCGTTCTTCAACATGCAAATAAAATGCTAAGACTATTTTTTTTTATCACAATATATGTCTTCTAAATCCATAGCTTGCTAAATTAATAACTTTAAATATTGTTTGGGTTCACATGTTAGATTGGACATATGCTTTCTTTTGGACCAATGTTACGCAATAAAAAAAATACCAAAATAAAGTAGCCAAGATAGATGGCAAAGTTTCACATATGGTGTGTGTGATGTATATTGTAATGAGCAAATGGAATAACCAACACTTCTATAGAAAACCTGATTTTACCATCGTTTTAATCTTCTTGCAAAACAGGCAAAATTCCCTTGCTAAATTAAATTGTATGTATTTTAAGTATTTTTCCAACTCTTGGTGCATTTACCAGGTTGACTTGGTTTTGTTTGGGCATGTCCATAACTATGAAAGGACGTGTGCGGTTTATAGAAACCAATGTAAGGCAATGCCGAAGAAAGGTGCAGATGGGGTGGACACATATGACAACAACAATTATGAAGCACCTGTTCATGCAATTATCGGGATGGCTGGATTTAAACTAGACAGCTTCCCTCCCAAGGTGAATACATGACTTATTGACTTGTTATCTGTTTTTTAAGAAGCTCATTAACATGAATGTCATTTATTTCAGGCTGGTAGATGGAGCATATCAAGAATAAGTGAATTTGGATACGCGAGAGTCCATACAACAAAGACACAATTAGATTTTGAGGTATTTAACAAAACCATGGTCCAAAACTTCAAACTGTGCATATTTATATTCAACAGATATTCATAATCTTTTTTCTTTGAAAACTAGTAAGCCTAATGGATTTATGTTGCGCTTAAACTTTAATCAACATTCATGTTTTCAAAATCTCTTACTTTATGTACTTGAGGTTTGTGAAATTTTAATTAACTATAGGCATAAATTTCTCTGCTCTTTTTGCAGTTTGTAAATGCATATACGAAGAAGGTTGAAGACCGGTTTCGAATCATCAGAAGCTGATATTCATGAATATGTGAGATATTTGTTTATCTGATCATGTATACCAAAGAAGAAAAGGGACATATGATGTTTGAAATACATTGAGAATCATATGATCATCACCAACTATAAACTTTGACCAGTTGAGTGTTTTGATATATGTATTGTAGCAGTGTTATAGGAACAATATAAGTTAGACACATGAAATAAGTGACCATGCCAAACAGTGATTTTTAAAAGTGTGTGTATTATTTCTACTTGTTTGACTCTTAATACGTGGTTTTCCTGTTTGCACAAGAAGTTTGTTCCATTATGGTCAACTCATTTGTGGTCAACCTATTATAATGTGAAATAAAATGGAAGTGTTTTGCATAATTTTATTAGACTATAAGCCCACGGGTTTAGTTAGGTTTCTAGGATTACTTGTAATCCCTATATGTTGTAACCTACTCATGCAACAATGCTCATTCAGTCTTTTATAATTCTTACATGGTATCATATGGTACAATGATTCGATGTCTATTATTGATTATGGACACCCTATATATAGGGAAGAATACAAGCTACAAATCAGGAATAGGTATCCAAATAATTACATCAAGATTATCTCCAAATAAACTGTAAATATCTATTCCTAAAATATAATAGGTAATCGGTTGGCTAAGACACCCCCTCAGTTTGAGCGGACGGAGGACAAACGCTCAAGCTGGAAAGAAACGACTGGAATAGCTCACGAGATAACCCCTTCGTGAAAATGCCCGCATACTGTAAAGACGACGGGACATGAAGAACCCTGATATGTCCGAGGCGAACCTTCTCTCTTACGAAATGTATATCAATCTCTATGTGCTTGGTTCTTTGATGTTGTACCAGGTTATTTGACAAATAGACCGCTGAAACTTTATCAAAGAAAACAACATTGGCTTGCCGTAAAGGAGTGTGGAGCTCAAGAAGTAAATTTCGTATCCATGTGGTTTCGGCAATCGCATTGGCAACCCTCTGTACTCGGCCTCTGCACTTGATCTAGAGACGATTGGCTGACATTTAGCAGACCACGATACTAGGTTGTCACCGAGAAAAATACAATAACCCGAGGTGGAACGTCTAGAACCTGGGCAGCCACCCCAATCGGCATCAGAATAAGCAACCAGATCACGAGAAGCTGACCGAACTATACGAAGCCCGCAGTTGACCGTGCCTTATAAATATCTAACGATGCGCTTCATAAAAGAAAAATGAGGATCACGAGGCTCATGCATGAAGAGACAGACCTGTTGAACTGCATATGACAAATCTGGTCGTGTGAATGTTAGATATTGAAGAGTACCCCGCGAGACTGCGATACAAGCTAGGATCTGAAAATAACGACCCATCTGTTGCACTGAGTTTGGATGATAGATCAACCGGTGTGGTGCACGGTTTACATGTCGATATAGAAGCTCGAGCAATTATATCCTTAGCATATTGAACCTAAGACAGAAAAAGACCCTGTTTTTGCTGAGTAACCTGGATCCCCAAAAAGTGATGTAAGCGGCCCAAATCAGTCATGGCAAACTCTGATGAGAGGGTGCCAATAATATCGTTCAAAAGACGATCATTAGAAGCCGTAAGAACTATATCGTCAACGTATAGTAATAAATATGCAATGCTAGACGCATCCTTATTATAAACACATAACGATTGATCACAAGTGCTACTGCGAAAACCCATTTGATGTAATAAAAGTGGCAAATCGTGTAAACCACGCTCGTGGAGCCTGTTTGAGGCCATAAAGTGATTTCCTCAGTCGACAAACATGATTGGGAAACCGTTTATCCTACCCGGTGGCTGATGCATAAAGGCTGTGACACTTCGGGTTTCCGGCGCGTTTCTTTTACGTTTGTAACTGTGTGGAATTAATAAATGAAACTTTGTTTGATAACTAACTGAATTATTATGTGTTAGTTATTTGTAAAATTGTAAACTAAAAATATATAAGTATTATGTATTAAATGTGCACATCATGTCTGTTTAGTATGTGAGTCGAAACCATCGGTTTCGACTCGAGACCGCCTGGTCTCGACTCCGGATTTGCTGACTCGAAACAAGTGGGCACTCGAAACCACCCCAAACCCTAGAAACCACCCTCAAAACCACCCCCAAAACCTACACTAAATCTGGCCCAACTCACCAAGCCCACTCGAAACCACCCTCAAACCCTAGAAGGGTGCACGGTCTCAACAAGGGTATAAAACCCTCAAATTCAGCCAACATTTCAATTGTTTGGAGCATCAATCATTTTCCACACATTTCCCAGAAAAAATTCTTTTATCCACTCCCTCTCTCTCTCCTCTCATCCTTTCTCTCACTAAAAACCCTAACACACTCCAAGATCCTCCTCCCTCCTTCTTAAATCCGACAGTAGCTTCAAGACTATCAGCATCACTTGTTCCCGGGAGCTTGTTTCTTCGATTCTCCTACACACCTTTGTATTTGGACAATACCTGGTTAGTGTACTAATTATTACTCGATGTATATGTATGATAAAATTGTCTACTTGTTTGATATTAACAATGCTTTTCCTTTTTATGATGATATGCAAACCGTTTTGATACTAATAATGTGCATTATGGCTGTTTAATGAAGCTGATTCATGTTAGGATGGTGAATGATAAATGTTGTTTTGATGATAGTATATAAGGATGTTCCTGATATAAAGGTTATATATACATGTTCCTGATCCGTGAAATTCATGTTATGTGTTATGGAACAGTAATGAGCCGATGGTATTCATGATGTATGATTGTGAATAAGTTAAGGTATTGATGGGTCTGTTTTGATGAATGATAAACCTGATGTTTATGCATGATAAAACAGTGACGAACTGGTTGAATGTTTTAAGAATGTTTGAATTAATGTGCATTTGATCTGATTTTAGGAGTGTACGGTATTGGAAACTTGTTAATGAAATCTGATTGGCTCATACAAAGTTGGATAAGGTTCTAGAAAGATTCCATCAGTGGTTGCGAGTCGAGATCGTATGGTGTCGACTCAAGACCACTTAGTGACAACTCGAAACCTAGGTTGCGACTATAGATCTCATTATTTCGAGTCAAAGCCTGTCTCGAGGCTTCAAGGTTGCGACTCAGAAATGCATAACTCGAGACCCTTTGATTGCGACTCTGTTGGTGCACTTGTGTCTGTACTTTGTCTGTATTCGGTCTGTATGTAACGGTGTCCTGATTTGTGTTGTAAGTTGACCAAGTCAACCATCCTCCGGTTTGACTTGGACAACAGTTTGTATATTGAAAGATGTTCTGATCGAAGGATGATATAGAGATCGAAGGATGATTTGGATCCTTCGATCTCATCGAAAGATATGCTTCGAATGATAAACCTCGAAAGACTATCCTTCGAGGTCCTTGCTAATCCTTCGAAAGCATTGTATCCGAAAGATGATCCTTCGGACCATCTTTCGGATCCTTCGAGCAGACCTGCTGTGTATGGGTATATATACCCATGCAGTGTATGTGTGAGTTAGTTCTGAAGTTCTGCCATTTACACACCCGAGAGATAGAGAGCTTTGAGAGCATTCTGTCCAGGACTCACACACACACACTTAGAGAGTTTATAGAACATTTCTGTAAACATTGAGCTTGTAACCGAACCCTCATTGCATTAATACAAGTTGTGTTAATCGGTGAACTTGTGTGTTTGTTTCTCTACTTGCTACTAACTCGGTTTGCTTGCTAGCTTGGATTCCGCACTCGCTAGTAGGTTTGTATAACAAGGTTTAGGTTCGTAATCCTCCGCGAAAAGGGACCTACAGACTCGAAACCTATGATTGCGACTCGAAACCTCTATTTCGAGTCAAGACCACAGGGTTTTGACTGACCTTATTTCACTTAGTTATTGGGTTGTTAATTATTAGGCCGCACAATCTGATGTTATGTTATGAGCTGATTGGATGTTATGTTTTTGGGCTACATGTTACTGTTGATTGTTCATATGCTAGGCTAGGCCCAATACTTTATATGCTAGTTAGACATGCCTGCTATGTGTTACGTACGTGTAGGATATACGTCAATTATTTGTCCCCAAACCTGACCTACACTGGTAACTATAATAGGACGTGGTTGACCAGCAAACCTAACCAAGTAAACTGCATGCCGAGCAAACCGAGGTGAGTTCATACATACACACTTGAAGCATGTATAAGTCCCGAAACCGAGATCACAATGATATCGCACAACTCGTAAGGTGGCGGAATCACACAAACAAGTTGCAAAGAAATAAATAGATGAAGAAGGATGATTATCTATTCCAAACGCTTCAAATCTTGCATACAAAGCTTGTCAAATACAAGATCTATCAACAATCACCAACCATGCACCTATGACAACACTTGTTATTTATAGAAAAGGATTAGGGAGGATGCTCCCTAAACCCTAGGCCCAAAACTACCTATTAAGCCCGAATACAACCATTAGTCCAACACTCCTACTAATCCACTAATTCAGTTATCCATAAACCTTTAAGGGCCTAACAATCCCCCCTAGGTTTATTGGATAAGTAGACGCATCAAACCTCAGGACCACCTTCGCCTTAATCTGGAGCAAACAGATGATGATTTAGAATGTTTAAAGCAGCACTCATCCAGGATTTAGCACATTCCTCATATTTTTCATTTGTTCTGATCTGATGTGCGCTGAGAATCAGAATATCTTCCTTATGAAAACTCATTAAATCATATGAGTTTGGGATCCGGATGGATTGTTCTTCAGTGACTATAACCGCTTCTACCATCTTTGGATCATAAGCCCAGAACTTAAAATTCTTCAGAATTCCCTTCTCAAACTTCCTGGTGAGTGGAATGATCTTCTCCTTTTCAGTGGGAGGCCAGATAACTGATTTGATGGTGCATTTTGTGTGAGGATCACGCACTTCGGGGTTTCTTCGTACTGTTGGCTCAGCAATCTTCATAGTAGCAAAATTTGTTCTCACATCTCTTTCAAGACGTGAGTGGAATGCCCAACCCTTGCCTCTCTTGCTTAGATCTGGATCAAAGTAAGGAGCGCGTAACAGACTTTTCAAATCAATTGGGGTCCATGATTCAAATTGGCTTTCCTTTCCGTAATACTCCATATGCCCGCTCTTTCGAGTAACCAGCCACATTTGTTTGTTAGGCTCATACCTCCAACATGCCACTTCTGACTTGTTTCCAACTTCATCGTAATGAGAAGATCCTAATTCCATCACCAATCTGTCTGGTCTTTGTGAGGGATCCTTTAGTTGAAAGTTTTCATCAAGAGGATTCATATCTTGATTTTTCATCACTAGCAACTGTTTCTTTCTTTGCTTCTCTTTTTCTTTCTCTTTCTTCTCTCGCCTCTTCTTGGACTTGCTGCTTAGCTTCTTTGGTTTTGCGGCCAGATAAGCTTCTAGAGCTGCTGTACGCTCAGCTTCAGCTGCTGCATGTGTTGCTGCTCTTTGTTCTGGAGTCTGTTCTGTTCTGCCCACATAGAACTGCTCATCTTCTTTATCCACAAATTCATTTCCAAATTTATTCTCAAGCTTTGCCTTCAGATCGTAGACAGTTGACAACATCCATCACCTTGCAGTTGATCTATTGTGAGATCTCTGTTGGTGATTTGTGATTGTAGTGATGAGATCTGGGCTTCTTTCAGTTCAGCATCTTGTTGAAGAGAAATAATCTGAGCATTCTTCAGTTCTGCATCCTGTTCTAATATGACCACACGTCTTTTCAATCTTTTAACATATTCACCTTCATCACTGTCGCTTTCACTTTCAAAGATCTGTTGTTTTTCAGTTGCATAACGGAAAGCTGCTTCATCATGCTCAGTTGCTCGTGCACCACTTGAACTTCCTGCTTCAAATTGAACACCACCGCTAGAACTACCAGGCTGTGAGGGGGTGGTTTCAAAATCGAAATTGAAATCATACAGGTCTGGGTCCTCAAGGTTTGTTTTCTTCGATGCATCAGTTGTTGGTGGATCAGGTTGAGGATCAATGATAGGAGTGGACTCAAGGGCATTCGAAGGCCCAGAAAGAGTGTCATCAGGTGCGGTGTCGGTTCTTTGTTTCTTTTGAGCTGATTCTTCAGTAACATCAGTAGTTGTCTCTTGACCTTCAGTAGTTGAGACGGATGGAGGGTTTCCATCACCACCCTGTAAGCTTTGAAGTAAAGCTGCTAGATTATCAGAGGTCATTGGCACAGGCTGACGAACGGCATCTTTTTCCTTATCAGACATTATTATCTCTATCTCGCTTCCAGAATCAGTTTCTTCACTTGAGTTTGTTTCGGATCCAGAATCAACTAAAAGAACCTCATCTTCATCATCAGCTGCCTGTTGTACATGCTGCATGAGTTGTACATCATGCTCTTCCGATATTTGTGCATTGATTGGAGGTGGAACTGGAGCAACATGGACGACTGGAGGAGCTGGTGCAACAGGAGCTCCTTTCACAACATCGACAAACCTCCCATGCTTCTCAAGCGGAAACCTCACCTCAAAGTTATGATGCTTGGCTCTTTTGTTTCTACATGCGTTCTCAAAACATCCTGGCCCCATTGGCTTTAAATTGATGAAATTTGGGCCCTTGACTAACGTAGGGTATCGTTCGTCGAGAATCATCTGGATGAACCTTGGGTATAGCATAAAAATCTTCTTCTTTGGATCATCTAACATTTTCTTCATATTATCAAAAATGAAGGCTGAAAAGTTGTAATCCCACTCATTCACTAACGCCACTATCGCTGATGTCTGCGTCTTATTTAACTGATCAAATCCTCCTTTGTTCTCAGCTATGCATTGAAGGAAGAAGTGAACTAAGAGCCTCCAGTATGGCGGGAATAGTTTCTTCAGAAAAGTAGGATATCCACCTTCATAACTCATTCTTTTGAGTGCAGCTTGAACTCTTGACTGATCGTACAACGTTGGATGATGCGGTTGATCTCCCAATCTTAACACTTCTCGAATTACTGCTTCAGACACAATAATCTTTGTCTTTTGCACTGTAGCTTTAATCGATCCTGCTCCTTGCCTGTTTATCTTCGCGGTATTCCAAAACATATTAATGCAGCTATTGTACATGACAGGATTTGCTCTTATAGCGTGCGTGAGACGACAATTGTTCAGTCCCCTGATTAAGGATCCAAATAACTCCACTTGATTTGCCGGAGGTTCTGATAAGAATCCTGCTTGATTATGAGATTCGTTAACTTCCAATTGCCATTGGTTCCTGTCACACCCCCAAAATACCACATGCGGAATCACCGCGGGGCGTGTGACATACCAGGATCTAGCCACCAATCACATTGAACTCATAAGTATATTTAAATAAAACTTTCATTCATTAACATTAGTGTCACAACGTTACAAATAATTCACAGTATACAACAGAAGCATAATTCATTCGTTAAGTGTTTATAAACCACTTGTAAAAATCATTAGTCTCGTGTTGCGATTCCATGTATCTCGACCCATGACCACTCCAGCCTCCCAGACAGCAAGTTCCAATCAATATGCAACTAAAGGCCTGTAAGTCAACAGTGATCCTTCGAACACTGTTGATCATTCGAACAAGTGTGATCCTTCGGAAGTTAGCTATTCGAAAGATAAGTGTCCGAAAGATAGGGATTTGACTCGAAAGATAAGGATCTTTCAAAAGGGAATCCTTCGAGTTCTTGAATCTTTCGAAATTATTGTTCAAGACTCAACAGTAACCTTTCGAGTACTGTTGATCCTTCGAACAGTAGTTGATCTTTCGATTGTGGTCTGTTTATTGTTAACAAGTTTCTGTGATTTCAGATCTTTCGAACAGGATCGTTCGGCTGTGTGATCTCTCGGATTATTCACTTAGCATTTATTTTGTTTATCAATCATGAATCCGAGTTGGTGGAATCCTGCTCCTGATAGTGGTAAATATACAAGTTCAGGAGTTACTCCCTCATGGTGGGGTACACCTGCTCCTGATAGTGGAAAGTACACGTGTACAAGTCTATCACCATCATGGGCCGAATCTCCAGTATCTACATCTTCACAAGCAAATGCTTTACCATCAAATCAATGGGCATTAGTAACGGGTCAAACTCCGAGTGTACAAAGTATCTTATTAAGCGAAAGCGAAACAGGAAGTTTGAATCGACCCCCAAAACTGATGAGTTTGAATGAATATCCAGGATGGGCTGAGAGGTTTAAAACATATGTTCTTGGTAAAAATACGGAACTGTGGATACGTTTCACCACAGATTTCGATCAAGCCATAGAGGTTGCTGCTTCAGAGACTGCGTCATTTGCTGATCTTCCCGAAGATAAAAAGAAAACGTATGATCTGGAAAAGAAAGCATACGCCATTCTCACCCAGGCTTTGAGCAAGGATATTTATCACCAGTTTGTCAGCTTCAAGACAACTAAGAAGTTGTGGGACGGGTTGAAAACAAGAGGAGTAGGGAATGAAGCAACACGTCAGCTGCGTCATGATCTACTCAAGAAAGAATTTGACAGCTTCGCTTGCATGGATAAGGAGTCTCTGGGAGACATGACAAGTCGTTTCTATCATCTGCTTACTGAGTTGAACAATTTTGGAGTTACAACAACTCAAGCAGAGGTGGTAAAGAAGTTTGCTGATGCCTTACCTCCTCAATGGAGTAGTTTCTTGGAAATCCTTAAGTATAACGGAGCGTTGAGAACTACAAGTTTTAACGACTTCGTGCAGCTTTTGGAAAACAAGGATCAGGAGGAAACCTTGAAGGCGAAGAGAGTTCCATTGCCACAGAATCCAGAAGTGTATTATGGAACTTCCAGCTCTTCGTCTGCAAGAACTGGTTCACATGCTCCAATTCAAACGGCGTTTGTCACAAGTACAGATTGTTTTGGCAATCCAATACAAGTTCCTGTTAAGCCGCCTCCCACCACAGACATATTTGGAAATCCAATCCAACCACCTCCACCTCCTCCTGCTCAACAACAACGTGCATGTTATGGAGGAACATCATCTGCTGGTCAACAATCAAAGCCAAATACAGTACAGCTCGACACTTCAAGCTTTTCCAAAGTCAGTGTAGAAGTAGCCAAGGAACACATGGAGCTACTTAACACAATAGTGAGCGCGTACTGTGGGTTGATAGAAGGTCAGATTGGTAACATTAATCTGACACAGGAAGACTATCGGCAGATAGATAAAGAAGAGATGGACTTGATGGATATCAAGTGGGCCTTTGCTAGTGCTGTGAGAAGAGCAAAGGATTGGATGGAAAGTACTGGCAGAACCAGCTTGGAAAGTAAGAGAGACACCAAGTATGGTTTCGATAAACAAGCAGTAAGGTGCTTCAACTGTGGTGAACGGGGTCACTTCAAGAGGGAATGTGCAAAGCCAGCACAGCATGGAAACCAGAACCCCTTCAGAAACCAGGGCAACCAGCAGAACCAGAACAGAAATAATGAACGTACATTAGTGCCTGTCAACAATCAAGCCAACCGGGCACTTGTAGTTCAGATGGATGAAGGTTGTGACTGGTCAATCCAGTTTGGTGGTGATGCTCCTAATGGTACAGCTTGCTTTGCTAGAGTTGTGAAGGATGTAGTTAACACCAGTGGTGGGGAATCTTCCGCCAGTGGTGGGGAATCTTCTGAGGATGAAGACTCTTCTGGGTACAGCAGGAGTGTTGATGAAGATTCATCTGGGTCAGGCGATGAGAATGTGGGTGAGACATCTGGTGTCTCGAATGATGTTGACTTTGATGAACTTTTGGAGGAAGCTGCAGCAGAAACTCAAAGAAGATCTGTTCTGATGGATCAAGCTGCTTGTACTTCGTCTTCTCTCCATTCAGCCTTTATGGCTAATGTCGACAGTTCTTCAAGTCAGGTATGTGTCGATGAACCCATTGCTGTAAACTGTGATAACTGTGATAGCTTGCAGGCTAAATGTGCTGAGTTAGAGGCAAACATGTCTGAGTTGCAAGCCAAACATGATGCTTTACAAGCTAGTTTGTTTGACTTGCAAGACAAACATGATTCCTTGAATGATGAGTGGTGTGCATTGCAAAGCAAACATGAGGCTTTGCAAGAAAAATATGATGTGACATTCATCCACAATCAGAAGTTGACTGTGGATCTTTCAAAATGCACAGAAGCCAATATGTTTTATGAAAACCATGAAAAAGAATTTAAGTCAATGATTGAGACTTTAAAGAAAGATAAAACTGAATTGACTAAAATGGTTTCCAGAAAACAAACGGACATTAATTTGTATATATCTCGCCTTGAGATGATGCAAAAGGAAATGGCTTGTGTCAAAACTGAAAGTGATGCGATCCAGCTTAAGCTAGACAGTTATTTGAGCTCTAGCTATGTGTTGGATCACATCATTGACGTTCAGAAAGAAAAACGGGATGTCACATGCATAGGATACAAAAAATGTCCACCACCAGTCAGACACAATTATGATGCCATGCCTGATGAGGAGGATAGAGTGTTCTTCGAACCATCTGTTCCTCTTGATGTGAAGGAGTTTGCAGCAGGACTCGGATACCAGAAAGAAGTATCCTCAGATTCGGATGTGTCAGCAGATACATCTGTAACTGCTGAACAGAAACAGGATCCTCCAGTTGAGGTTGAGGATGCTGATTCTTCAGATGATGAATCTGATGATGCTGCTCCAGCAAAGTCTGATGCGGTAGTCAAAAATGAGGACATACCTCTTGAGAATCACATTCTATGTGATCCCCCTGCCACACCCGCTAAGACTGTTGCAACTGAGTCCTCGTCTGAGAAGGAGTCGGAGAGTGTGACCTTGCTGTACACTTTGGTTGGTGATGATAAAATTTACTCAGACAAAGATTTTCCTATTAAGAACGTTAATCAATCCTTAATCGATAAAGTCTTTGAAAATTCGACAAGTAAGTTTCTGGGGAAGAAAGGACCACATGTTACAGTTACACAGTGTCCTCCAATCCCAAGGGCTGAAGTTCGAAAACAATTTGGCAACAAGAAATTACCAGCAATGCCAAAACAGCAAAATCACACCAAGCCCAAAGGAAAGGCACCGGCTCAAGTCCAGAAGAAGCCGAATCAAAAGAAGAAGAAAAATGTTAACTTTGTGAAATCGACGGGAACGGACAAAATTGAAACGTTTGAAAATAAATCTAACTTAGATTTTGTCAAGAAAGCTACTGTTTTGAAAAGAAATGAACAAAACAGTTCACAGCCTAGTACCTCGGGTTCACAAAGTTCAACATCATCGGCTAAGAGAACACATGATTCTTCGAAGTATGTTGAACGAAGATCATGTTTTGAGTGTGGAACCATTGGGCATATAATTCGAAATTGCCCTTATCTTCATAAGCAGAAAGAAAAGGTTGATGCTCCCCGTGATCACAATGACCGTAAGCGATCTGCTTCTGTCAGACAAGATCCCCGCCTTGTAAAAGAAAGGGAAAAGAAGCAGAAACGCCAACAGGTCAAAAAGATTGAAAAAGCAATTAAAACCGATGTGGTTCAAAAACAATCTGTTTCTGTAAAATCAGCAAATTCAAAAACTTCAAACTGTAATGAAGTTAAAATCTTAAAGAATGACACTGATAAAACAAAATAGACATGGAAACCTAAATCGGTTACTAAATCAGGGGGACCATCACAATTTACAAACCATCAAAGACAAGAAGTTATTGTCATTGATGAAAATGGAAGACCCAAGACCACAATGGCTTGGGTCCCTCTCTCCAACTAATCTCTGAATGAGTGTGCAGGAAGTTCCAGGAGGAACTATTGATAGTCTTAGGATTGTTGATAGTGGAATGTCCTTGCACAAGATAGGTGACAGAAGAAATTGTTGCCTTTGATGGAGAGAGAGGAAAGAAAAAGAAAATGTGGCTGAATGAAGTTGCAAAATTCGACCAAATGAAGAACGTGCCAAAAACTTGGTCATTCTGGTTTTTGATCGGGTCCACAGGAACGAATGAAGTGAAATGTGTGTCGATGCCTTGGCGTGGATTGAACATCAGCACACCATTTCTGAAAGAGAAAGTCAAAGACCTTCGCTGGTGAAATGTGGAAGACCAGCCGGACCCGGAGGTTTATGAGCTTGTTGCTGTCAAGAGATTTCTCAGTAGCTGCACATTCGACCTTGAAGTTCACACCGGGTGAATATTAAGTTGGGGGAGTGCTTAGATTCCTTGCAACGCACGGAACAGTTGCAGGATACGCCTTTAAATTCTTAATCTCTCCTATACTTGTCGATATTTAAGCTACTTTGTGAACTATTATTATCTCGAACAGCACTCTTTGACCTGACACGTTGATCTCGGATATCACCTCACACGTGATTGTTTCAATATGAAACTCATCAATGTTGTCATGGTCCGCACCGCTTACCGACATGCCAACTCACTTTTCCAAAATTTGTTAAACCTTTTCTGATAAAACTTAATTTTGGTAAACGGCATTAAGGTCAAGCACAAGAGTAAACCAACATCGGAAAATCATTTTTGTAAATATCTTTGTGTTTTTAAATTTATCTTAGTTTATTGATTTTAGGGGGAGTAAATCCAAAAATCTGAAAATCCAAAAACATCGAAAAATTTCAAAAACACAAAAACAATAGAAAACCAAAAATGAGTTTCCTGGCGAGCAAAAGAGAAAATGATAGTACATCAGTGGTCTATCCAAACCTCTTTAAACCTTAAATGCAAAACGATAAGCAGCTCTATATAAGATGTATCGGTAGGCTCACAATCATTTTAAAGTGTGCAGGGTGATATAAATCTTAATCGACTGAAGACCAGGTGGGAACCATTCATTGGCATATGGTCTTAGTACCGAAATTTCGTTTGATAGATTGCCGAGGTTCTGAGATATTCGGTCTTTATGCTGCTTATCATCTGGGTATCTGTCACACCCCCAAAATCCACCTGCGGAGTATCACCGCTTGGGAGCGTGACTGACCAGGATCAAGCCACCAATCATACAGAACATTGTATAAAGTAAAAACCAACACATTATAATCCAAACCATTCCCATATGAAAGGTGTTTCCAAAACATAAGTAAGTTAGCATTGTTTAGCGGAAGCGTATTATTGTAAAACCCAAGCAAATAAGTATCAAACAACAAAAGTGTTTAGCAAGGTGATCACGATCCAAGCCCACAACGACCAGCTCCTCCGTGTGCAAGCTCCAGGTACCTAACGATCTGCAAGGCATGTAACAGAATGATCAACAAACTAGTTGAGCGAGTTCACAATAAGTAAATGTGTAACAGTAAGTAACAGGTGGCTCTACAGGGCCGATAGTAAGTTATGCTGGTGGGGGCTTCCCATGTTAAGTGACCACTAGACTATTCGTATTATTATCCCTGTTCTTCGTCCGAGAACAGAAGTGTGTATAAAGTGTGCGTAGGTTTTACGCACGTATCCTTCGTAACCTGAGGATAGAAGTAAGTAATGCGTACACGTAGGTTTTACGTGCGTATCCTTCGTAACCGAGGATAGAATGGCATGTGAACCCGTAGGTGTTATCCCAACCTACGTAACCGTCCTGACATCCGAGGACATGATAGGTGATAGTCTAGTGAAGCATATGTACGTTCCTTTCAATAATAACCTTTAACCCATTCCCACGACCCGGGAATCCCATGCCTTAGTAGGAGTGTGAACTCACCTTGGTTTGCTCGGTATGCTAAGTTATGCACTCACAAGTAATTAATCACGTCCTAGTGTATGCACGTATAACGAATCAGTTCATGTTCACAATTGTACGCATGCAGTTAATTGTTCACATAGCAGTCAGTTTGCATATCGGCACAACACGTAGTATTACACGAATATGTTCATCACCAAGCATGGCATGACTATTAATACAACATATGTTCTACTGTTCAAAGCATTATCAAAACCCTAATATCTTTCGATTCATAATTCATCCTTCGACAGTCCATTATCACCATTTTCCTTCGGACCGAAGGTTATGCTTCGGACCATGTCTATCTTTCGGTCCAACTATCTTTCGGTCCAACTATCTTTCGGTCAAACTATGGTTCGGTCAACAAGTATCCTTCGGTCAAATAATGGTTCGAACAGCTAATATCTTTCAGTCAATATCAGTTATGTTTATCCATTAACACAATTTTCACAATTTAGTAAATATCAACCAGATCAAACAAGCATGATTCCCACGTTTATCAAGAACCCTAATCTGATTAACAAGCATAACACTTTATCCTATACGATTCCGTTTTCAAGAACAGTGAACAATAACAATCCGTAGTGTATACATCACAACCAATCCACAAGCTTTATCATTAACCCTAATCACAACAGATCCAATTTGCATACAAATCCGATGAACATCCAAATCCTACCAATCATGCACAACCGATTAACATACAACCCTAGCATCTTCCAAAACATCCATACTAACCGATCACGATATGAACAATTCGATTAACATATATCCGATTAGTATACGTATCCGGTTAATCATACAGTCAACATATTGCAAGTAAATTGGTAAATCATGAAATCACATACACCTTAAATACTAACCGGAATTGAAAGTAAAAAGGGAATCGTTCAGCAAGAAATCTCCGGTTGGTTGTGATTGCCGTCACACACACAATGAAAACTAGGGTTCTTAGAAAAACTGCCGACTTGCATGTAATACTCGTATATAAACATTTTACATGAATGGGCCAAGCCCATTAGAATAACTGGGCCGAAGGATATGTTTCGAGATTCATCATTCCGAAACATGATCTTTCGGATCGAAGGATGTGTTTCGACATCCTTCGATTCATGCATCATGTTTCGTGGGACATCCTTCGAAAGTTGGGCCATGTTTCACACTAACTAGTTAACACATAATACAGGTTTCACAATATGGCAATCAAATGTGCAATTAAACAATTAGTCAATACATGTTCGTGTAATACATATGAAATCAAATCTTGGAATTTCGAGTTGTCACATTATCCCCAACTTAAAAGAAATTTCGTCCCGAAATTTGGTACGCACTTACTGAGGAAGCTAGGTAAGTTACATCGTTCACTGGTTTTCCTGGGGTGTCACATCATCCCCCCGTTGATTTGGAATTTCGTCCCGAAATTCAGTAGTAGTAGCTTCAGCCTCAGAAGTGGATGCATTGGTTTCGAATAACTGAGGATACTTTTCTTGCATCTGATCTTCGCGTTCCCAGGTATACTCTGGACCACGCTGGGAGTTCCAACGAATTCGAACAAGAGGGATTCTCTTGTGCTTGAGGACCTTAACATCCCGGTCCGTGATTTCAACTGGTTCCTCGACGAACTGCAACCGCTCGTCGATAGTGAGTTCCTTAAAAGGAATTATAAGGGTCTCATCTGATAGGCATTTCTTCAGATTGGACACGTGAAATACATTGTGAACTGCACCGAGTTCAGGAGGTAGGTTTAATCTGTAGGCTACCTTGCCAATCTTTTCTAAGATTTCGAATGGTCCGACGTACCGCGGATTCAATTTGCCTCTTTTACCAAAACGAACCACACCCTTCCAGGGTGAAACTTTCAATAAAACCCGGTCCCCGACCTCAAATTCCAATGGCTTTCTACGCTTGTCCGCGTAGGCTTTCTGACGGTCGCGTGCTGCCGCCATGCGTTGTCGTATCTGTGCTATCTTTTCTGTGGCGTCCACAACAATATCTGGACCCGTAATCTGACTATCCCCCACCTCTGCCCAACAGAGAGGTGACCGGCATTTACGTCCGTACAATGCCTCGAATGGAGCGGCTTGAATGCTGGTATGGTAACTGTTATTATACGAGAACTCCACCAAAGGGAGGTGCTTTTCCCAGCCGTTGCCGAAATCGATGACACACGCTCGAAGCATGTCTTCTAGAGTTTGAATAGTTCGCTCAGACTGCCCATCCGTCTGAGGATGATATGCTGTGCTCATGTCTAATCGTGAGCCGAAAGATTTGTGCATCGCTTGCCAAAGTTCTGACGTGAATCGTGCATCGCGATCCGAAATAATAGAGATGGGCACTCCGTGCCTCGAAACAACTTCTTTCATGTAGATGTCTGCTAGGGTAGAAAACTTATCCTTTTCTTTGATAGCCAAGAAGTGAGCAGACTTTGTGAGCCGATCAACGACCACCCAGATAGTGTCATTCCCACGCTGGGATCTAGGTAGGCCAGTAACAAAATCCATGGAAATTTGCTCCCATTTCCATTGTGGTATTTCTGGTTGCTGAAGTAGGCCTGATGGTTTCTGGTACTCGATTTTAACCCTTGCACAAGTTAAACACTTGCCGACGTAAGTTGCGATAAGAGCTTTCATGTTTGGCCACCAATAAGTTGTTCTGATATCGTGGTACATCTTATCCGACCCTGGATGTACCGAGTAGCGAGACTTGTGCGCTTCATCCATCACAAGTTCGCGTAAACCGCCATAAAGTGGGACCCAAATACGCCCCGTTACATAGTAGGCGCCGTCTTCCTTTTGTTCCATTTGTTGCCTTGAACCGCGCAAGGCTTCAGCCTTGACGTTTTCGGGTTTTAGTGCTTCTATCTGAGCAGCTCGTATCTGTGCAGGAAGACTGGACTGAATGGTAAGCTGTAGCGCTCGCACGCGCTTAGGTAGAGTGTCTTTCCGACTGAGGGCATCAGCCACAACATTGGCCTTCCCTGGATGATACTTGATGGCACATTCGTAGTCGTTCAGAAGTTCAACCCATCTTCGTTGGCGCATATTCAAATCCTTTTGCTTAAGAATATGCTCGAGACTCCTGTGATCGGTGTAAATCGTGCACCTGGTACCGTACAGGTAGTGTCGCCATATCTTAAGCGCGAAAACAACAGCTCCCAGCTCTAAATCGTGCGTCGTGTAGTTCCGTTCATGAACCTTGAGTTGCCGAGAGGCGTATGCGATAACTTTATCCCGTTGCATCAATACACAACCAAGCCCTTGTATCGATGCGTCACAATAAACCACGAAGTCATCCGTGCCCTCGGGCAGTGAGAGAATAGGCGCGCTGCAAAGCCTATCCTTTAAGTACTGAAAAGCGGTCTCCTGTGTATTACCCCATCTGTAAACGACACCTTTCTGTGTAAGCATAGTGAGTGGTTGCGCGATCTTGGAGAAGTCTTTAATAAATCGCCTGTAGTAACCTGCCAAACCCAAGAATTGGCGTATTTCTGTCGGTGTACGCGGTGCTGGCCAGTTTCTGATCGAATCGACCTTGGATGGATCGACATGAATCCCATCCTTGTTCACCACATGGCCTAAGAAGTGGACTTCACGAAGCCAGAAGTCGCATTTAGAAAACTTTGCATACAGTTGCTCCTTTCGAAGAAGTTCCAAGATAAGGCGTAAGTGCTGCTCGTGCTCCTCCTGACTCTTGGAGTAGATCAAAATGTCGTCGATGAAGACGATAACAAACTTGTCGAGATAGGGTTTGCACACCCTGTTCATAAGATCCATGAAGACTGCTGGCGCGTTCGTAAGCCCGAATGGCATGACAAGAAACTCGTAGTGACCATAACGAGTTCTGAAAGCAGTTTTGGAGACGTCCTCATCCCGGACTCTCAGCTGATGATACCCTGACCTCAAATCGATCTTGGAATAGTAACACGACCCTTGCAACTGGTCGAATAGGTCATCTATGCGCGGAAGAGGATAACGGTTCTTCACCGTCACCTTGTTGAGTTCACGGTAGTCTATACACATTCTGAACGTACCGTCTTTCTTCTTCACAAATAACACTGGAGCTCCCCAAGGCGAAGAGCTTGGACGAATAAAGCCCTTTTCCAAGAGCTCTTGCAGCTGTTTCGACAGTTCTTCCAGTTCGGTTGGAGCTAAACGATATGGTGCGCGGGCTATTGGCGCTGCTCCAGGTGCCAATTCGATCTGAAACTCGACTTGACGATGAGGCGGTAAGCCTGGTAAATCTTCAGGAAACACCTGAGGGAAGTCACGTACAACTGGGATATCCTCCAGCTTCTTTTCCTTTGCTGATGCATCAGTAACGAGAGCCAGAATGGCAGTATGCCCCTTTCGTAAACATTTCTGCGCCTTCAAGTAAGAGATGATGCCAACCACAGCACCACTCTTGTCGCCCTGAACTTCGAGAGGTTCTTGACTGGAGCGAGGAATACGAATAACTTTTTCCTTGCATAAGATCTCTGCGTGATGTTGAGATAACCAATCCATGCCGATGACGACGTCGAAGCTACCCAAGACTATGGGTATAAGATCAATCGTGAAAGTCTGACCCGCTAGAACAATGCTACAACCCTTGACTACATGAGCGGCTTCTACACTTTTACCATTTGCTAGTTCTACGACGTGTTTAGTGTCTAGAGGTGTTGGTGTACGTTTTAATAAGTTACTCATTTTCATGGACATATAACTTGTATCAGCACCCGAATCAAATAAGACAGTAACGTAAATATCGTCGAGAAGGAACTTACCCATAACTACGTTAGGATCATTCACTGCATCTCCTCGACCCAACACAAATGCTCGACCACGAGCTTCATTGCCGTTGTTGTTGTTGTTGTTGTTGTTGTTGTTGCCCCCATTATTGTTGTTATGGTTCCCGTTGCCCTGATGGTTGTTGTTGCGGTTCTGGTTCAACTGTGGGCAATCGCGTTTGAAGTGACCTTCAGCCCCACACTTATAACACCCCCTGTTGCCCTGTTGCTGATTCTGCTGGTTCTGTGGAGCTGGTTGCTGAGGCTGCTGATTCTGATTTGCAGGGCGAGCGCTTCTACAATCTTTGGCCTCGTGACCCATCTTTAAACACCTTTGACAACGGCCCTTATTGCACTGGCCGCTGTGATGCCTGTTGCAGTTGTTACACTTTGGAAGGTTTCCTCGATACCCTCCCTGTCTGTGGCTGCTCGATGAGTGCTGACTGGGACTTTGGTAACTATCCGTCTTTCGCTGCTGAGACTGTGACTGTACCGATGCTGATCCCTTGCTAGAATCCCCCTCCCATTTTCTCTTACTTTCGCTGGGAGTGGCAAGTGTAGTAGTAGCAGTAGCGGTAGCGGTAGCACTGATACGCTTTGGCAGTTTGCCCTGGTCTACTGCCTGATCTGTGATGCGATGAGCGAGACGCTGGATTTCCTGGATGTTGTTGAGGTTAGCCGAGGTAACGTGGCTCTGTATTTCTGGTGCCAAACCTTTGAGATACAACTCGATTCGCTTGTATGGAGGGTCCACCATAGTTGGACATAACACAGCCAACTCATTCGATCTTTTGGTGTAAGCTTCGATTTCCGAACCAACCATTTTCAAGTTATACAACTCATCCTCCAACTTGTGGATGTCTTCTCTAGTGCAGTATTCCCTCTTGATCAATTCTTTGAAATCATTCCAGGGTGTGGCGTTAGCAGCTGCCAACCCTAAGATCTGCACTTGTGCGTTCCACCAAGTGAGCGCAATCCCTTCAAGTGTGCCAGTGGCGAACTTCACCCTGCGAGCCTCAGGGCATTCACACATTTCGAAAACCGACTCGAGCTTTTCAAACCAGTGGAGGAGTCCAACTGCCCCCTCCGTGCCACTGAACGAGCTAGGACGACAGTCCATGAAATTCTTGAATGTGCACCCAGGTTGTTGCTGAGCGGGTTGACCTATTGTGTACGAATAGGGCAAAGTTAAGTACGAGAATTAATGTAGGATCTAAAGATCCTAGTGTCTATACTGCAGGGTATACTACCTGCTTGGGCGGCTGCAACTGCCGCAGCAACGAGAGCCTCTAGCTGGGCTTGAGTCATGGTAATTCGTGCGGCCATTGATCTTCACATCAAAGGCAACATAAGTGAGAAAGGTTCGCGAATAGTGCGATGACAGAAGAGTGTAAGCACATAAGTATTCTCATGCAATGTCAAGTTGTGAGCAAGTAATGTAAGCATACTACGAGCAAAGTTCTATGCAAATTCTAGCATGTAGGCAATAAACATAAACCTTATTACCTAGGGAGTTGAGTCTTGCACGTGGAGCGAAGCGTCGTTGTGGATCGTTGAGAGCACTGTTCTGGTTATAGTCTGGTTTTAATAAAAACGTTTTCCCATATTAAAACCAAGTTCTCTATAACCAATGGCTCTGATACCAATCTGTCACACCCCCAAAATCCACCTGCGGAGTATCACCGCTTGGGAGCGTGACTGACCAGGATCAAGCCACCAATCATACAGAACATTGTATAAAGTAAAAACCAACACATTATAATCCAAACCATTCCCATATGAAAGGTGTTTCCAAAACATAAGTAAGTTAGCATTGTTTAGCGGAAGCGTATTATTGTAAAACCCAAGCAAATAAGTATCAAACAACAAAAGTGTTTAGCAAGGTGATCACGATCCAAGCCCACAACGACCAGCTCCTCCGTGTGCAAGCTCCAGGTACCTAACGATCTGCAAGGCATGTAACAGAATGATCAACAAACTAGTTGAGCGAGTTCACAATAAGTAAATGTGTAACAGTAAGTAACAGGTGGCTCTACAGGGCCGATAGTAAGTTATGCTGGTGGGGGCTTCCCATGTTAAGTGACCACTAGACTATTCGTATTATTATCCCTGTTCTTCGTCCGAGAACAGAAGTGTGTATAAAGTGTGCGTAGGTTTTACGCACGTATCCTTCGTAACCTGAGGATAGAAGTAAGTAATGCGTACACGTAGGTTTTACGTGCGTATCCTTCGTAACCGAGGATAGAATGGCATGTGAACCCGTAGGTGTTATCCCAACCTACGTAACCGTCCTGACATCCGAGGACATGATAGGTGATAGTCTAGTGAAGCATATGTACGTTCCTTTCAATAATAACCTTTAACCCATTCCCACGACCCGGGAATCCCATGCCTTAGTAGGAGTGTGAACTCACCTTGGTTTGCTCGGTATGCTAAGTTATGCACTCACAAGTAATTAATCACGTCCTAGTGTATGCACGTATAACGAATCAGTTCATGTTCACAATTGTACGCATGCAGTTAATTGTTCACATAGCAGTCAGTTTGCATATCGGCACAACACGTAGTATTACACGAATATGTTCATCACCAAGCATGGCATGACTATTAATACAACATATGTTCTACTGTTCAAAGCATTATCAAAACCCTAATATCTTTCGATTCATAATTCATCCTTCGACAGTCCATTATCACCATTTTCCTTCGGACCGAAGGTTATGCTTCGGACCATGTCTATCTTTCGGTCCAACTATCTTTCGGTCCAACTATCTTTCGGTCAAACTATGGTTCGGTCAACAAGTATCCTTCGGTCAAATAATGGTTCGAACAGCTAATATCTTTCAGTCAATATCAGTTATGTTTATCCATTAACACAATTTTCACAATTTAGTAAATATCAACCAGATCAAACAAGCATGATTCCCACGTTTATCAAGAACCCTAATCTGATTAACAAGCATAACACTTTATCCTATACGATTCCGTTTTCAAGAACAGTGAACAATAACAATCCGTAGTGTATACATCACAACCAATCCACAAGCTTTATCATTAACCCTAATCACAACAGATCCAATTTGCATACAAATCCGATGAACATCCAAATCCTACCAATCATGCACAACCGATTAACATACAACCCTAGCATCTTCCAAAACATCCATACTAACCGATCACGATATGAACAATTCGATTAACATATATCCGATTAGTATACGTATCCGGTTAATCATACAGTCAACATATTGCAAGTAAATTGGTAAATCATGAAATCACATACACCTTAAATACTAACCGGAATTGAAAGTAAAAAGGGAATCGTTCAGCAAGAAATCTCCGGTTGGTTGTGATTGCCGTCACACACACAATGAAAACTAGGGTTCTTAGAAAAACTGCCGACTTGCATGTAATACTCGTATATAAACATTTTACATGAATGGGCCAAGCCCATTAGAATAACTGGGCCGAAGGATATGTTTCGAGATTCATCATTCCGAAACATGATCTTTCGGATCGAAGGATGTGTTTCGACATCCTTCGATTCATGCATCATGTTTCGTGGGACATCCTTCGAAAGTTGGGCCATGTTTCACACTAACTAGTTAACACATAATACAGGTTTCACAATATGGCAATCAAATGTGCAATTAAACAATTAGTCAATACATGTTCGTGTAATACATATGAAATCAAATCTTGGAATTTCGAGTTGTCACAGTATCATGGTTGTATCTTTTACCGAAAAATAACGGGGACGCAAGTCTAGATCTTCCATGATACTATACATACGTGTACATATTACATACTGCATTCGACCTCAATAAGTGATAAACAATCACATGTCCAAACAAATAAGTGATAAAATATCACATTTATCCGGGTGTCAAGTTCGTCTCTCTGCTGTACGGAAGTACTGACCTGTTCACGGACTTGCACCTGTGCCCTCATACATACGAAAATCAAGTTCCTCATCAATAAGTGATTATATCACATAGGGCTTGTTTTCAAATCAAAATAAGTGAGTATCTCACAATTTATACGGTCAAACAGATGATAATCGGTATACTCACCGGTAAGATGAACTCTCGTGCATACCTTGATACGGGAATGTGTCGTGATGTGGATGAACACCGGTCGGTAAGTATAAATCATACATTAACGTATCCCCTCGCCATGATTACATCTGATAAGTTGAGCTTAAGTGGACAACAATACCGATAATTGTTATAGGATGCTTATCTTAATGTTAACTAACTGAACAACAAGAGTGTTTTGGCATGACCGTACACTGATATGATTCTCTTACCCTCGAAACTCACAAAAAGAAAGTCTGTATATATTTATTTACTGCTTAACTTTTATTATTTCTTTTAAACAGTTTCGTCGTTTGGTGCATATCAGCACGACATTAGCGGTGATGTCGTTTGATAACACTCAAAGGATTTTAAATTGTTGTCTTTTACTTTCAAAAATACCAAAAAGATTTTAGGTGTGTTTTAATATAAACTTTATAAAAGCCAAAAAGATTTTATTTCTGCTTTATTTTCGATCGTACGATGTTGGAGCTCAAGTCTTCGTTACCTGAAACCTGACTGAAAACCTAACTGACTAAATCTTCATAAACGGTCAAAAAATTTGCATGTTTGAAAGTTAAAAAAAAAAATCTAAAATTGACAAATTTAAACTTTCAAACTGTCGGACGGTGTTTGTTTGTGACATGGTCATTCGTGTGTCACTTGTTTATACTATATTCCAAGCAGTTGTTCTCATTACGCGTTTAGATTTCTTGCATGTGCAGATTCTAAAGGCTAGGAGAACATGGTCGATGACAAGCTCTGGAATGAAGACACGACGAGAAGGCGCTCAAAAGATGAAGATGATCGAGTTGCCGCTGGCCATCATCAACACCACAAGGATCTCACTTCATAAAGATAAAGTCTTTTCACGAGCATAACTCAAGGGGGAGCTTATGTTAAGGGGGAGTTTGTCAACACACTTCCTACATGATACGGGTAGTTTGTTGATACACTCTCTGCTTTCAAGACGTGAAGACTTTGAAGATCCTCCGACATTGAAGACTTGAAAGGACATCAGAGTTTTGGTAACTCGAAGACCAAAGACCGTCGAAGTTCGAGACGAGTCTACAACTATAGAAGATAAAGACAAAGCTACAGCCAAGGGGGAGTTTGTTGGTGCACTTGTGTCTGTACTTTGTCTGTATTCGGTCTGTATGTAACGGTGTCCTGATTTGTGTTGTAAGTTGACCAAGTCAACCATCCTCCGGTTTGACTTGGACAACAGTTTGTATATTGAAAGATGTTCTGATCGAAGGATGATATAGAGATCGAAGGATGATTTGGATCCTTCGATCTCATCGAAAGATATGCTTCGAATGATAAACCTCGAAAGACTATCCTTCGAGGTCCTTGCTAATCCTTCGAAAGCATTGTATCCGAAAGATGATCCTTCGGACCATCTTTCGGATCCTTCGAGCAGACCTGCTGTGTATGGGTATATATACCCATGCAGTGTATGTGTGAGTTAGTTCTGAAGTTCTGCCATTTGCACACCCGAGAGATAGAGAGCTTTGAGAGCATTCTGTCCAGGACTCACACACACACACTTAGAGAGTTTATAGAACATTTCTGTAAACATTGAGCTTGTAACCGAACCCTCATTGCATTAATACAAGTTGTGTTAATCGGTGAACTTGTGTGTTTGTTTCTCTACTTGCTACTAACTCGGTTTGCTTGCTAGCTTGGATTCCGCACTCGCTAGTAGGTTTGTATAACAAGGTTTAGGTTCGTAATCCTCCGCGAAAAGGGACCTACAGACTCGAAACCTATGATTGCGACTCGAAACCTCTATTTCGAGTCAAGACCACAGGGTTTTGACTGACCTTATTTCACTTAGTTATTGGGTTGTTAATTATTAGGCCGCACAATCTGATGTTATGTTATGAGCTGATTGGATGTTATGTTTTTGGGCTACATGTTACTGTTGATTGTTCATATGCTAGGCTAGGCCCAATACTTTATATGCTAGTTAGACATGCCTGCTATGTGTTACGTACGTGTAGGATATACGTCAATTATTTGTCCCCAAACCTGACCTACACTGGTAACTATAATAGGACGTGGTTGACCAGCAAACCTAACCAAGTAAACTGCATGCCGAGCAAACCGAGGTGAGTTCATACACACTTGAAGCATGTATAAGTCCCGAAACCGAGATCACAATGATATCGCACAACTCGTAAGGTGGCGGAATCACACAAACAAGTTGCAAAGAAATAAATAGATGAAGAAGGATGATTATCTATTCCAAACGCTTCAAATCTTGCATACAAAGCTTGTCAAATACAAGATCTATCAACAATCACCAACCATGCACCTATGACAACACTTGTTATTTATAGAAAAGGATTAGGGAGGATGCTCCCTAAACCCTAGGCCCAAAACTACCTATTAAGCCCGAATACAACCATTAGTCCAACACTCCTACTAATCCACTAATTCAGTTATCCATAAACCTTTAAGGGCCTAACAATCCCCCCTAGGTTTATTGGATAAGTAGACGCATCAAACCTCAGGACCACCTTCGCCTTAATCTGGAGCAAACAGATGATGATTTAGAATGTTTAAAGCAGCACTCATCCAGGATTTAGCACATTCCTCATATTTTTCATTTGTTCTGATCTGATGTGCGCTGAGAATCAGAATATCTTCCTTATGAAAACTCATTAAATCATATGAGTTTGGGATCCGGATGGATTGTTCTTCAGTGACTATAACCGCTTCTACCATCTTTGGATCATAAGCCCAGAACTTAAAATTCTTCAGAATTCCCTTCTCAAACTTCCTGGTGAGTGGAATGATCTTCTCCTTTTCAGTGGGAGGCCAGATAACTGATTTGATGGTGCATTTTGTGTGAGGATCACGCACTTCGGGGTTTCTTCGTACTGTTGGCTCAGCAATCTTCATAGTAGCAAAATTTGTTCTCACATCTCTTTCAAGACGTGAGTGGAATGCCCAACCCTTGCCTCTCTTGCTTAGATCTGGATCAAAGTAAGGAGCGCGTAACAGACTTTTCAAATCAATTGGGGTCCATGATTCAAATTGGCTTTCCTTTCCGTAATACTCCATATGCCCGCTCTTTCGAGTAACCAGCCACATTTGTTTGTTAGGCTCATACCTCCAACATGCCACTTCTGACTTGTTTCCAACTTCATCGTAATGAGAAGATCCTAATTCCATCACCAATCTGTCTGGTCTTTGTGAGGGATCCTTTAGTTGAAAGTTTTCATCAAGAGGATTCATATCTTGATTTTTCATCACTAGCAACTGTTTCTTTCTTTGCTTCTCTTTTTCTTTCTCTTTCTTCTCTCGCCTCTTCTTGGACTTGCTGCTTAGCTTCTTTGGTTTTGCGGCCAGATAAGCTTCTAGAGCTGCTGTACGCTCAGCTTCAGCTGCTGCATGTGTTGCTGCTCTTTGTTCTGGAGTCTGTTCTGTTCTGCCCACATAGAACTGCTCATCTTCTTTATCCACAAATTCATTTCCAAATTTATTCTCAAGCTTTGCCTTCAGATCGTAGACAGTTGACAACATCCATCACCTTGCAGTTGATCTATTGTGAGATCTCTGTTGGTGATTTGTGATTGTAGTGATGAGATCTGGGCTTCTTTCAGTTCAGCATCTTGTTGAAGAGAAATAATCTGAGCATTCTTCAGTTCTGCATCCTGTTCTAATATGACCACACGTCTTTTCAATCTTTTAACATATTCACCTTCATCACTGTCGCTTTCACTTTCAAAGATCTGTTGTTTTTCAGTTGCATAACGGAAAGCTGCTTCATCATGCTCAGTTGCTCGTGCACCACTTGAACTTCCTGCTTCAAATTGAACACCACCGCTAGAACTACCAGGCTGTGAGGGGGTGGTTTCAAAATCGAAATTGAAATCATACAGGTCTGGGTCCTCAAGGTTTGTTTTCTTCGATGCATCAGTTGTTGGTGGATCAGGTTGAGGATCAATGATAGGAGTGGACTCAAGGGCATTCGAAGGCCCAGAAAGAGTGTCATCAGGTGCGGTGTCGGTTCTTTGTTTCTTTTGAGCTGATTCTTCAGTAACATCAGTAGTTGTCTCTTGACCTTCAGTAGTTGAGACGGATGGAGGGTTTCCATCACCACCCTGTAAGCTTTGAAGTAAAGCTGCTAGATTATCAGAGGTCATTGGCACAGGCTGACGAACGGCATCTTTTTCCTTATCAGACATTATTATCTCTATCTCGCTTCCAGAATCAGTTTCTTCACTTGAGTTTGTTTCGGATCCAGAATCAACTAAAAGAACCTCATCTTCATCATCAGCTGCCTGTTGTACATGCTGCATGAGTTGTACATCATGCTCTTCCGATATTTGTGCATTGATTGGAGGTGGAACTGGAGCAACATGGACGACTGGAGGAGCTGGTGCAACAGGAGCTCCTTTCACAACATCGACAAACCTCCCATGCTTCTCAAGCGGAAACCTCACCTCAAAGTTATGATGCTTGGCTCTTTTGTTTCTACATGCGTTCTCAAAACATCCTGGCCCCATTGGCTTTAAATTGATGAAATTTGGGCCCTTGACTAACGTAGGGTATCGTTCGTCGAGAATCATCTGGATGAACCTTGGGTATAGCATAAAAATCTTCTTCTTTGGATCATCTAACATTTTCTTCATATTATCAAAAATGAAGGCTGAAAAGTTGTAATCCCACTCATTCACTAACGCCACTATCGCTGATGTCTGCGTCTTATTTAACTGATCAAATCCTCCTTTGTTCTCAGCTATGCATTGAAGGAAGAAGTGAACTAAGAGCCTCCAGTATGGCGGGAATAGTTTCTTCAGAAAAGTAGGATATCCACCTTCATAACTCATTCTTTTGAGTGCAGCTTGAACTCTTGACTGATCGTACAACGTTGGATGATGCGGTTGATCTCCCAATCTTAACACTTCTCGAATTACTGCTTCAGACACAATAATCTTTGTCTTTTGCACTGTAGCTTTAATCGATCCTGCTCCTTGCCTGTTTATCTTCGCGGTATTCCAAAACATATTAATGCAGCTATTGTACATGACAGGATTTGCTCTTATAGCGTGCGTGAGACGACAATTGTTCAGTCCCCTGATTAAGGATCCAAATAACTCCACTTGATTTGCCGGAGGTTCTGATAAGAATCCTGCTTGATTATGAAATTCGTTAACTTCCAATTGCCATTGGTTCCTGTCACACCCCCAAAATACCACATGCGGAATCACCGCGGGGCGTGTGACATACCAGGATCTAGCCACCAATCACATTGAACTCATAAGTATATTTAAATAAAACTTTCATTCATTAACATTAGTGTCACAACGTTACAAATAATTCACAGTATACAACAGAAGCATAATTCATTCGTTAAGTGTTTATAAACCACTTGTAAAAATCATTAGTCTCGTGTTGCGATTCCATGTATCTCGACCCATGACCACTCCAGCCTCCCAGACAGCAAGTTCCAATCAATATGCAACTAAAGGCCTGTAAGGCATGTAACAAGGAATCAACAACAAAGTTGAGCGAGTTCACAGTTGGTTGTCCATTTTAAAGTTGTTCCAAAAACCATAAGTTCATTCGAAAACCAGTAGTTAATCAGTTCCTTGTTTCCCAAACCATAACCAGTGGGGGCTACCGCATGTTATCCACTAGACCCGTTACCATATCGATTACTGACTGAAGTAAGTTGGTGCCCTAGCGTCAATGTTTATCATCATTGACGTGCCCAGATCCATTAGTTCACGCCCGTCCTCTGCGGCACGGTGTGAGGCTTGTCAAACCTAAATAGCGCTATCTAACTAATGACCCGCTCGCCATTGGCCCGACGATTAAGTCGATATAAAAAGGAGGGACTTCATGATAGAGTTTTTGGTCTAGTATCAGTGTTATCATCCTTCAATAAAGAGGATGTGTACGTGTCCCCAAACCAGAAGATCACGCAGGTTCCGATTAAATCCTTAGTACATGTTATCACCCTTCAATTAAGAGGATGTGGTACTTGTTCCAAACCAGGAGGTCACGCAGTTTCTGATTAAATCCTTTATCCATTCCCAACCACCGGGAATCTCATGCCTTGTAGAAAGTGTGAACTCACCTTTGATTAGCTCAGCAGATAAATGGTCACTTGAGCTAATGTGGTCAACCACGTCCTAACATGGTTACCATACAAGTCAGGTTCATGTTCAAGTAATGCACAAAACTCCTACACGTATCTAACACGTAGCACATAAAATATTATAATATCTATATATGTACACATACATGCAAAGTGGCGCTATTCGAAATAGTGGCCACATTTTTGTCACAAATTACACAATAAATCTTGTCACAAAATTTCAGCTTTTTGGTGCATTTTCGGACAATTTGCGGTGCGTTAATCGGGACCGTTTGGACACTGGATAGTTTCCAAAAAATTACAGAACGTTTCAATCAACCCAAATATTATTGTATCAAAATCTCGGGATCCAATTCATCACCAATTATTTTATAAAATTCATTTACCGGACTGCAATCAGATTCGTCACTTTCTGACGGCAGTCCATAGAAAAATTCATTTAAAATTCATCGTAGGTCCGATTGACGAAATTCCAGTTGGAGAATTACAACGACATCAGTGGCCATCTACAGTAGAAATCTCATAGCAAAACTCCAATTACGCAGCAAGTTATGACCCAAAACATATGACCCATTTACTGCAGATTTTCGCAGCTTCAGTGTTGGCTCGTAAATAATTAGTTAAACATATCAAACGGTGTCGAAAAATTATGATTCCAGTTCCATATGATTCGTATTTCAAAATAACACGTTATAGACTCAAGAAAACCCAATTTCTGTTATATTATGACCTGGTTACAGCCTACCGTTTTTCGTTATTAATGTTCCTACGCGAGTTCTAACGGTTCCATTTACGCGTTTAGCGAACAACAGTGACACTTAACATCACCCACAGCAGGTCATCATCAAATCTCAGATTATTTATAAAATAATTTATCAAAAAAAAAAAACATATGATTAAACCCACAAACAATCCAACCATTATAACACATGATCTAAACAATTCGAACCACACGCATCATCATGAATATCAACATCAATAACAAATCCAAGAAAGCGCAGCCGATATATACATACCAACAATCGAAATTAGAAACTTAAAAATAATTATCAACAAAAAAAACAAGACATGTTACCTAGTTAAGAAGGGTGTTCGATCAAGCTGTGACACCAAGATTACTTAAAGTTTCATGGACTCCTGTTCTTCTTTGATTCACAGTGTAAAGGAGGGGGAACAAGTTTTGGGAATCGTGATATTAGGTCTAGAGGTTATGAACAGATTTTGAGTTAAATAGAAACTCATACAACTTTACGTAATATAAGAAAAAGGCTAGGGTGGTTTGGTGTATAATGGGCCGCAAGTAAAGGGTTAGGGATGGGTGGTTTGGGCTGCAACTAAAGTAATGAAATGGGATGGGGTGTTTGTGCCGTAAAGGGAACAAAGATGGCATATTATCAATTGTGGTTTATATATATGTATTTCCCTTTTTTTTTGAAAAATATAATCTAACAATTAATAACAATTATAATCAAATAGATTAATGCACGAAAATATATATATATATATATATGTGTACAATACCTATTTGTCCAGATGCGGCACGATGCGCTGCACAGAATGTAAAGGAAACGTAAATAAAATGCTCAAAGGAATTGAACGGTTTATACCACAAAATACAGGTTGTCACATTATCCCCATGTTAAAAGAATTTTCATCTCGAAAATTTAGCACGTAGTTACTGAGGAAGCTAGTTAGGTTGCATGGTTTCCTGGTTTTCTTGGGGTGTCACATCATCCCCCCGTTGGTTTGGAATTTCGTCCCGAAATTCCGCAATAGCTCTCAGTAGTTGTTTCATTGTTCTCGAACAACTGGGGATATTTGTGTTTCATTTGGTTTTCTCGTTCCCATGTAAACTCTGGGCCACGACGGGAGTTCCAACGAACTCGAACAATAGGTATCCTGGTGCGTTTGAGAATATTGACCTCCCGGTCCAAGATTTCCACTGGTTCTTCGATAAATCGCAACTGATCGTCGATGGTGAGCTCCTTGAAAGGAACTATGAGGGTTTCATCTGACAGACACTTCTTCAGATCCGACACATGGAATACGTTGTGAACTCCACTGAGTTCTTCGGGTAGATTCAATCTGTAGGCCACCTTGCCAATTCTCTCCGTGATTTCGAAAGGTCTAACTTATCGCGGGTTGAGTTTGCCTTGTTTACCAAAACGAACCACACCTTTCCAAGGTGAGACTTTAAGTAGTACTCGATCCCCAACCTGGAACTCCAGTGGTTTCCTGCGCTTATCAACGTAGCTTTTCTGACGGTCACGAGCTGCCGCCATTCGTTGTCGTATCTGAGCGATCTTCTCTGTTGTGTCTACGACGAGTTCTGGGCCAGTGATTTGGCTGTCGCCACCCTATGCCCAACAAAGAGGAGATCGGCACTTCCATCCATACAGTGCCTCGAATGGAGCAGCCTGGATGCTGGTGTGGTAGCTGTTGTTATACAAAAACTCCACTAAAGGTAGATGCCGCTCCCAGCCGTTACCAAAGTCGATTACACATGCTCGAAGCATGTCTTCAAGGGGTTTGGATGGTGCGCTCAGACTGCCCATCCGTCTGTGGGTGATACGCTGTGCTCATGTCTAATCGAGAGCCAAAGGATATGCGTATTGCCTGCCTTAAATCAGGTATAGCTCAAAATCAAAGGTAACAGGAGTTGGCACCTCGTGCCTATAAGCCGTCTCTTCCAGAGAATATTCACAAGCTGAGTAGACTCGTCAGTTCCTTGACTGCAAGAAGGTATGCTGGTTACATGCGGCGATAAACGATCATCCACGTGTTACTGTTTCGGGTTTGAGTTCTAAGTAGCCCAGTGACAAAATCCATGGCAGTCTGTTCTTCTTTCCATATAGGTGTTTCTGGTTGCTAATACTTCACCTTGACTTTCCCATAAGTCAAACATCATTTCCATACCTAGCTAGGTGGGCCTTCATGCCCGATCACCAGTACATGGTTTATAAATCCTAGTGTCTCTCATCCAAACCCAAACGACTAGAATATCGAGGCCGGTGTGCTTTGCTCAACATAAATTTCCTACAGTTACTGTATAATGAGATCCACACTCGTTCCATGAGGTAGCGAATATCGTCTGACCTGCCAAGGTTGCTTCTCCATGCCCCGCATGGGTTCAACTTGAAAATATCTCCCTTCAGTTCTCCAGTTTGAACATGGTGAGTCAGATCAGGTAAGTAAGAGTCGATAGTGAGTTGCAAAGCTCATGTACGTCCAAGTTTCATAGTTGTAATCATCCAAAAGTTCCCTCCAGCGATGCCATTAACTGATTTAGCTCTGTCGAAGCCAAGGTACACGGGAGGCCCTTGTGATCGGTCTAAATAACGCATCTGGTACCGTCCAAGTAATGCCTCCATCTAAAATCCCAGGGCCACGGTTTTCACCGCCAGTTGTGTGTCGTGCAGTTCCGCTTTGTAACTACATCATGTAAGTTTTCGCTCTCTCGTGTTGCGTTGGTGTGTAACTGGGACTCTGGTTCGGACCATCATGGTATAACGCATCATGGGACTCTGATACCAATCTGTCACACCCCCAAAATACCACATGCTGAATCACCGCGGGGCGTGTGACATACCAGGATCTAGCCACCAATCACATTGAACTCATAAGTATATTTAAATAAAACTTTCATTCATTAACATTAGTGTCACAACGTTACAAATAATTCACAGTATACAGCGGAATCATAATTCATTCGTTAAGTGTTTATAAACCACATGTAAAAATCATTAGTCTCGTGTTGCGATTCCATGTATCTCGACCCACACCCTCGGTTAAGGACGATGCTCGGTGCATTGCAGAGTTGGAATTCGAAAGCTGAAAAAAAACATCCTCCGTTTCGTCCTTCACGAACACAGCACCCTACTCTGCTAAGGAGATTTAGGCTGTGCGACCTTCGAAAATCCTGTGGGTAAGCTGCGATAGTATCTAGCGAAACCAAGGAATTGCTGCATCCCCGAAGGAATCTTTGGTGTCGATCAGTTTCTAACAAGATGCATCCTAGCGAGATCCACGTGTATTCCCACTACGTTGGTTACATGATCAAAATGCATCTCTCGAATCCGTTGATGTGACATTTAACAAGACTTCGCACGTAATGGCTCCTCCCACAGAAGCGCTGAGATAGGATACATATGCCACCCATGGTGTTCCTTTCTCCTGGTCATGATTCAGAACGTTGTCAACAAATACGGCCGATTCATGTGATCCCTGAAGCTGCTGGTGTGTTGATCAGCTCAATGATCATGGTGTACAAAGTTGAAATGGCTGCATTGGTTCGACGTGATGTTCTAAGAGCATTCTCCTCTCGGACTTCCATCTGATGATAGTTCGTTCGCTAGCCAATCCCCGAATGGAAGCTTATTCCTTGCAACTGGTCGACAGGTGGCCAATACATGGTTGAGACAAACGGTTCCTAACTGTCGCCTTGTTACGTTCTCGATAATCGGTACACATACGAAAAGGCTTATCTTCTCTGGTATAACTGGGGCTCCCCAAAGCGAAGAACTAGATCCAATAAAACTCATGTCCAATAGTTCCTAAAGTTGATTAGACAGTTCCTGCAACCTTCCTGGTGTAAGGCAATAAGGAATACTAGTAACAAGGGCTGCTTCTGACATGATACCGATATGATATTCCACCTGACGATGTGGAGGTAAACCTGATAGTTCTTCTGGTAACACTTAGGGAGAAATCACGAACAATTGGTGGATCCTCGATCCTCCTTTCCTTGGCCTCGACATCGGTAACGAGTGCTATCATGGCGGGGTGATCCTTCCGTGGACACTTCAGGCATTCACTGCTGAATTGATGCTAACCTCTGCACCACTTGGACACTTTATGACAGACGACAACTTTCCCCTCACAGGGTATAACTACGCGATGTCTGGTTAACCAACCCATACTGACTACTGCATTAACACCATCGTGGGTAGTAGAAGGAAGATCGATGTCGAAAACTTGTCCCACTCGGTTGAATTTGCATCCTTACAAACATATGATGCTTCAATTGACCTGCCATCAGCCTTTCGAGAAGCATCAGGGTTAAATAGGACAGAGGCGAAGCGATTAGCTACCCATATAAGCTTCTAAGTTGCCACCATCCTGACGTCTTCCCCGTCAACCCTAAATGCCCTTCCATGAGCATCATCTCCAGTGTTGCTGTTTTCATTACAAGGATTTCAAGTACTATCGTTGTTCCTTTGGTCGTTGTCTACTTAACTTAACCACGGCCAATCCATGTTGTAGGCACCTTTATTTCCATACTATAGGCTAGGGTTACGAATACCTTGTTATCGCTGTGACTGCTGCTCCCAATGTCGTTGCTCGAAACAAAGCCCTACGATTTTTCACCATCAATGTCCATCTGTTCACATTCTGAGCCACGTCCTAGAGTGCTACTCACTGTGCTGGCAGTTACACATTCCACGTTATAGTCGATTGTCATTGCTTATGTCCTGATTGATTCGTAAGAGTTGACTCCCATGAGTCGCTGACAAGGGTTAAGGATTCGTTTGAAGCCAATTCGCTGGTGCTCGTTGCCGGTAATCAGGGTCGTCAAAGTACTGAGGTCGGTAAAGTACTATGCTCATCCTCCTGTCCATCGATGTTGCAAGTTGCTTGGGTACTACACGGTCTGTTACGAGGGTATTGCAGAAGTGATTACACTTCGGGATCTAAGACGTCAATACATGAGTTCCAGCAAACGAGGAGGAGAAAGAAAGGTATCGATCAATCATTCGACGTTGCGATATCCAACTCAGGGGCGTTCGTATAAGCACCTAACATTCTACACGGTTCGCTAGGTGTTGAGATAGGTGTTCAGGTAATACTCGATAGCATCGAGATTCCAAAGGATCCAGAGAGGAATGAAAAGTTCACGTTCGAGTAGGGACAATCACTGCTATGACCCCTATTGGTTTGTTATGTTTCACATCGATCAAATAACGGAACGGAACCCCCTTTTCACTTGTTAAGCCTCACTGGGATTCACATGCACCCCACATTATTATTATGTGTGAACCCACAATAATATTGTGATTTGCATGCTCATCTTAGCTCATCTTAACTCATGTCAATTGGTTCCTCAAACTCGAGTAGCAACCAAAGAGCATCACGAAGCGTAAGTTATGAATGTTTAGGGAAATACCACCCTATCAGTTACATAACACATGCAAGTAATACATGAATTCATACTGTTGTGCTAAACGTGCAATCACATGCAATATCATATGTAAGTGTTCACTAGTTATGTAGTACAATGAGTATACGAGAGACGAACCTTGCAATCTAGAGCTGAGTGTCATGGTCGTATTCACGTTTTCAGAACTGTTCGGTTATAGTCTGGTTTTATAAAAACGTTTTCCCCTTTTTAAAACCAAGTTCACTATAACCAATGGCTCTGATACCAATCTGTCACACCCCAAAATACCACATGCGGAATCACCGCGGGGCGCGTGACATACCAGGATCTAGCCACCAATCACATTGAACTCATAAGTATATTTAAATAAAACTTTCATTCATTAACATTAGTGTCACAACGTTACAAATAATTCACAGTATACAGCGGAATCATAATTCATTCGTTAAGTGTTTATAAACCACATGCAAAAATCATTAGTCTCGTGTTGCGATTCCATGTATCTTGACCCATGACCACTCCAGCCTCCCAGACAGCAAGTTCCAATCAATATGCACCTAAAGGCCTGCAAGGCATGTAACAACGAATCAACAACAAAGTTGAGCGAGTTCACAGTTGGTTGTCTATTTTAAAGTTGTTCCAAAAACCATAAGTTCATTCGAAAACCAGTAGTTAATCAGTTCCTTGTTTCCCAAACCATAACCAGTTGGGGCTACCCCATGTTATCCACTAGACCCGTTACCATATCGACTACTGACTGAAGTAAGTTGGTGCCATAGCGTCAATGTCTATCATCATTGACATGCCCAGATCCATTAGTTCACGCCCGTCCTCTGCGGCACGGTGTGAGGCTTGTCAAACCTAAATAGCGCTATCTAACTAATGACCCGCTCACCATTGGCCCGGCGATTAAGTCGATATAAAAATGAGGGAATTCACGATAGAGTTTTTGGTCTAGTATTAGTTTGTCATCCTTCAATAAAGAGGATGTGTACGTGTCCCCAAACCAGAAGATGACGCAGGTTCCGATTAAATCCTTAGTACATGTTATCACCCTTCAATTAAGAGGATGTGGTACTTGTTCCAAACCAGGAGGTCACGCAGTTTCTGATTAAATCCTTTACCCATTCCCAACCACCGGGAATCCCATGCCTTGTAGAAAGTGTGAACTCACCTTTGATTAGCTCGGCAGATAAATGGTCACTCGAGCTAATGTGGTCAACCACGTCCTAACATGGTTACCATACAAGTCAGGTTCATGTTCAAGTAATGCACAAAACTCCTACACGTATCTAACATGTAGCACATAAAATATTATAATATCTATATATGTACACATGCATGCAAAATGTCGCTATTCGAAATAGTGGCCACATTTTTGTCACAAATTACACAATAAATATTGTCACAAAATTTCAGCGTTTTGGTGCTTTTTCGGACAATTTGCGGTGCGTTAATCGTGACCGTTCGGACACTGGATAGTTCCCAAAAAAATTACAGAACGTTTCAATCAATCCAAATATTATTGTATCAAAATCTCGGAATCCAATTCATCACCAATTATTTTATAAAATTCCTTTACGGGGCTACAATCAGATTCGTCACTTTCTGACTGCAGTCCACGGAAAAATTCATTTAAAATTCATCGTAAGTCCGATTAACGAAATTCCAGTTGGAGAATTACAATGACATCAGTGGCCATCTACAGTACAAATTTCCTAGCAAAAATCCAATTACGCAGCACGTTATTAGCCAAAACATATGACCCATTTACTGCAGATTTTCGCAGCTTCAGTGTTGGTTCGAAAAAAATTCGTTAAACATATCAAACGGTGTCAAAAAATTATGATTCCAGTGCTATATGATTCGTATTTCAAAATAACACGTAATAGACTCAAGAAAACTCAATTTCTGTTATATTATGACCTGGTTACAGCCAACTGAAGTCGGCTGTAACTGATGGATAGCCTACCGTTTTTCGTTATTAATGTTCCTACGCGAGTTCTAACGGTTCCATTTACGCGTTTAGCGAACAACAACGACACTTAACGTCACCCACAGCAGGTCATCATCAAATCTCAGATTATTTATCAAATAATTTATTAGGAAAACATATGATTAAACCCACAAACAATCCAACCATTATAACACATGATCTAAACAATTCGAACCACACGCATCATCATGAATATCAACATCAATAACAGATCCAAGAAAGCGCAGCCGATATAAACATACTAACAATCGAAATTAGAAACTTAAAAGTAATTATCAACAAAAAAAAAAACAAGACATGTTACCTAGTTAAGAAGGGTGTTCGATCAAGCTGTGACATCAAGATTACTTAAAGTTTCCTGGACTCCTGTTCTTCGTTGATTCACAGTGTAAAGGAGGGGGAACAAGTTTTGGGAACCGTGATATTAGTTCTAGAGGTTATGAACAGATTTTGAGTTAAATAGAAACTCATACAACTTTACGTAATATAAGAAAAAGGCTAGGGTGGTTTGGTGTATAATGGGCCGCAAGTATAGGGTTAGGGATGGGTGGTTTGGGCTGCAACTAAAGTATTGAAATGGGGTGGGGTGTTTGTGCCGTAAAGGGAATAAAGATGGCATATTATCAATTGTGGTTTATATATATGTATTTCCCTTTTTTTTGACAAATATAATCTAACAATTAAAATCTAACAATTAATAACAATTATAATCAAATAGATTAATGCATGAAAACATATATATGTGTACAATAACTATTCGTCCAGACGCGGCACGATGCGCCGCACATAACGTAAAGGAAACGTAAATAAAATGCTCAAAGGAATTGAACGGTTTATACCACAAAATACAGGTTGTCACAGTTCCCTTCTTGCAACATTGCACCGGCCATTTTCTACACTTAAAATGTCGTCGTTAGATCATATTTTCAATATGAAGTTAACTTGCATTTGGGTTAATGACGAGTTAATAGAATCAACATGTCGAAAACTTAAACACGAGTAACTTGTTATAAAAGCAGTCCAAAAAGCAGTCCAAAAGTCCAATTTAAAAGGTTCAAGTCAGGGATCAAGTCAAAGATCAGATCAATGTCCGGAATGATAGTGTTCATCTCGGATGAACCTCTTCATCTGGAATTCCATCCGAGATCATCCGAGATGATGATCTCTGGTCCGAGATCATTCGTGATGATGATCTCTAGTCCGAGATCATCCGTGATGTGATGAAGGTATCCGCCCATCACACACCTTTGATCCGCAATCAATCCGTAATCAATCCGAGATCGTCCGAAATGAGGAGAGTTGAGAGAGAAATTCAAGCAATATGTCCGAGATGATTCGAAATTGTGTTTTCGAATCTTTGTCAGTTTTGTATTTAATGGTCTCTCATTTCAGATGTTTGGTCCGAGATAGTGGGCCTGTTCAGATTTTGACTTGGTCAAAACTGATGGGCCCCATCCGAGAACAGTGGGCTAACCAGATCTAATTTTTATTAATTATTTTAAACAACTTTTCAAGATAGCAAAATACCCCCTTCAAAATCAACGAAAAAACCGACTGAGCAACATTAAAATATTAAGTAATAATAATAATAAAATAATAAAATAATAATATGCACAAGGTACTAACATAGGGGTGATTTTGGGAAGACTTGTCACGGGATCAAATCGTTCTTGAACTGATTAAGGGACACTTTTGAGCCCTTCATTTACTTGGACCGGTCCATGCAATTGTTGATATGTTTGTCCTCTTAAATCCACCGCTCAAACTTCAATTTTTGCTTCATGATACGCTTTAGGTAAAATTATATTGAAACATTTGTGTGTCCCATTCCAAGGTATACCTCCGCGATCAAGGTAAGCACAACAGTTCATCATAGCAGGTGAGTATGCTGAGATCATCCTTTTTATTTTTCAACGCCAGACTTCCTGGTGAACAGGTCAGTACTTCCGTACAGCAGAGAGACCAAGGAAATTCTGACGAGGGCGAGACAGATACCTTAAACGGTACGAATTTGGCTTTGATAGCACATAGAATTCTCCTTTTTGTGAGATATCTTCCGTTTTCAGGTTTTGGCGCTTTTTGTGGCTCTTTTAGCAAGATATCCTGACTGTGCCCAGGTCTGCATATAGTCTGGATGCAACAGAGGGACATCCCTGATATCCCGGATGATTTATCAGTATAAAGAACCGAAACCTCAGATGTTGGCAATCTATCAACGCAGGATTTAAGACCATGAAATCATACACCGTTGGTCTGTTACCCACGAGATGTCCAGTCCATTATGTTTGTATCACTTTGCTTCTTTTTGCTTTTCTAGCGGTAGACCTATCAACACATCGCAGTGGAGCCTAGCCTCTTCAGCATTGAAACCTTACGTGTGTTAATCAAGTTCTTTATCACGAAAGTTTATTTCATTTCCCAACAACTTTTTCTCCCCTTAAATTTGTGCAAAAGTAGAATACTTTATTTTCAAATTTACTAGATGAGACATATAGAAACCCCTTTATTTATTATATACAATAAAAGTTTTTTTTAAATGCTCAGTCGGTGAAGCGAATCATTTTCAAGAGGTCTACAAGCACATTGAACCTAGAGATGCTGACAGGTTTTATAAAAAGATCCGTTGTGTTAGCATCAGTATGGATCTGTTCAAGTTTAATAAGACCTCTGTCAAAGCAATCTCTTATGAAGTGAATTTTGATGTCAATGTGCTTGGTTTTGGAGTGAAAAAAGGGTTTTTAGTGATCTGGATAGCGGCTTCGTTATCACAATAAATGGTTGTTACAAGATAAGTCAAACCGTAATCCTCCAGCTGATGTTGCATCCAAAGAACCTGGGAGCAGCAGGCAGATGCTGTAACATCACTGCTTCTGCTGTGGAGAGAGACACTGTTTGCTGCTTCTTGCACTGCCAAGAAATGAGTCTATCTCCCAAGAACTGGCATCCAGGTGATGTAGACTTCCAATCCCTGTCTGTTCCTCCAAAGTTGCTATCTGAAAAGGCAAATAGATCAAAGTTTGAATCTCTGGGATACCAGAGTCCGAGTTTAGGAGCTCCCTTCAAATACCTGAAAATTCTTTTAACATCAGTTAGATGAGAGAGTTTAGGGTTAGCCTGATAACGAGCACACTGACAGACGGCGTACACAATGTCTGGCCGACTTGCAGTCAGATACATCAATGAGCCGATCGTGGAGCGATACAACGTTTGATTAACAAGATTTCCCTCCGGATCCTAAGTCAACAACGACCGTTCTGCAATTGGGGAGTCGATCGGCTTTGAATCTGTCATGCTGAACTTCGCAAGAACGTCATTTACATATTTACTTTGGTGAATCAAGATTCCTTGATTATTCTAACGGACTTGCAGGCCTAAAAACATTGTCATCTCTCCTAAGGAACTCATCTCGAACTTCCTCTTCATGACCTCTTCAAACTCCTTGCAAAGTCGATCCGAAGATGATGTCGTCAACGTATATTTGAACAAGGATGATGTCCTTGTCAACACGTTTGATGAACAATGTCTGATCGATCACCCCTTGAGTGTACCCATGAGCGAGCAAATGTTCTGTTAGGGTAGCATACCATGCACGAGGTGCTTGGTGCAAACCATACAGAGCCTTATCCAGCTTGTAGGCATACCCTTCTTTCTCTTGATCAATTAAGCTCGACGGTTGAGAAACATAGATCTCTTCCTTGACCTTCCCATAAAGAAATGCCGTCTTGACATCCATTTGATAGATTGTAAAGCCCATGAAGGATGCATATGCCAGGAAAATACGGATGGCTTCCAGACGTGCAACTGGGGCATATACTTCATCATAATCTAAACCTTCAACCTGACGGAAACCTTGGACTACTAATCTGGCATTATTTCTCACAATCACACCAGAATCGTCTTGCTTGTTACGAAATACCCATCGTGTGCCAAGGGCTCGTTTTCCTTGGAACAGCTACTCAAGTTTCCATACTCCAAGCCGTTCGAACTGATTGAGCTCTTCATGCATCGCATCAACCCATCTAGGTTCCTACAAAGCAACATTAATGTTTTTAGGATCAATCTGTGATATGAAGCATGAGTACAAGCACGAGTTGATGTCTCCAGATTAGCTGCGTGTTTGAACACCAGCAGATACTGGGCCAATGACATTCGTGATTGGGTGACTTTTCTGAACACGCTGTGGAATTGCTGTTGTTGGGACTTGCAGATTCTATTGCAAATTTGAAAAGCTTCTGGAAGCCATTCCAGATGGCTCCCCCTCACTTGGTGCAGTGGTGTTTATCACATGCGAATCTACAGTGCAATCTGATGGAATTGAATCTTGAAACAAAGAAGCTCCTTGAACGTTTGACGGTCCAGCGGAGTCTTCAGTGTTATTAGCTTCACCATTAGGGTTATCTGTTGAAGGTTCAAGAATTGGCTCCTGAGTAGTGGAGGAATGACTTTGTGCTGTAGTTACTTTGTCGAATCCTGATGGATTCACAGTGAGTTTTCTTATTAAATTCTGCAATGGCACATCCTCATCTTCATCTTCAACAGGAATAGGCATCTCTGCTGCAGTATCTCCTGCATCAACAATTTCATCAGACAAAATAGGAAATGATTTAAACAAGGAGGAATAATCATATAGCCAATCAGGTCCAATGCGAGCATCTTTTGGATTTTCTTCTAGCCAATCCACATGATATGCTTCCACAATCTGCTTCTTGACCTTGTTGTACACACGATAAGAAGTATTTTTAGCGTATCCAATGAAATAGCATGGATCTCCTCGAGCTTCAAATTTTCCTTTGGAATCCATGAGAAGTAGTACGCACGGACAGCCAAAAGTGCAAAAGTGTTGCACTGAGGGTTTTTGACCTTCAACGATTTCATATGGAGTTTTCATGTGACGCTTGTTGATCAATGCATGATGTTAGTTCATGCGTCTATAGCTTCCGTCAGCATTAAGTCGTATTTTGTCTATTTATGTCCTTTGTGAACAATTATGTTTATGTATGTATATTCGTAGAAAGACAGCTCAGGGCACTTGTATCTAAAAGTGTTGACCAAAGGTTGACTTATGTCACCCGATCGGATGGCCATCCGATCGGACAGTCACCCGTTCGAACAGCACTGTCATCCGATTGGACAACACTTATTTGTTCCTGAGTTTGTCTATAAATACCCGGGTAGGGTATGTCATTCAGAACTTTTGGAACTTTAGAAGTCTCTGTCTAGTCGAACTATCTTCTGGCTCTTATGTACTTTCATATCATCTGAATAGAAAGATTAGACGGTGTTAAACGTTGAATACTTTGTCGTACTTCTATGACTTGATCCAATGGATTCCGCACATTGATCAAGGTTAATTCATGCACTTTTGTGACAATCAGATCCTGTACAAAAGGACCTAACAAGTGGTATCAGAGCATCCAGGAAGCTGAATCGAGATTTACGACAGCGAATTCACCGAATTCTAGCTATTCTTGTCGATTAGAGTCAAATTTCACCGGAAATTTGATGAATTCTCTCACTTTCTACTCATTTCTTATTGTGTTCTTCAATTTTATACCTTAAAAATCAGAAAAAACATAAAATTGAATGGGAAATTACGGTTAAAATTTGATGAATTTGTTATCAATCTGTTCGCAATCAATCATAGCACAATCCTTCAAGATTTCATAAGAAAATTCCTTCAAAAACTGAATCAAAATCATCAAAAACCATGTTGAACCGCTCATGTTTGCTGACGTCATTCATTCGTTCAAACGGCTGTTCGAGCGATTTGGCTTAGATTGTTCTTAGACACCTGATTGCTGACATCATCAGTGTTACCCGATCGGATCATCACCCGATCGGACAACATTGTTGTTTTTATTTTCTATTGCTTACGTCATCCTATCACTCGATCGGACTACCACCCGATCGGTGAAAGGTTAAAAATTCTAAGTTTTCAAAAGTCTGTGCTACTCGTTTGGACAACCACTCGATCGAACAACCACCCGATCGAGTTGCAATCCGATTCGTGTACTTCTCTTTTATATTACTGTGCTACTCGATCGGATCACCATCCGATTCAAGTGCACTAGTGTGAAACTTTTGAAAATCACAAAATTTGTCTAATGTTTGAAAAACTGTTTCAGGTACTCTAAAATGGGGGACGATTTTCTAAACCCATTTAGCGACGTATTTTCTTACACCAGCAACACAGGAGAGAATACGTCAAGCAACACGAACAACACTGCTCTAAACCCGAATCCTAACAAAGCCATTGCTGACTCACTAAGCGTGGACAACGCTTATGGCACCTACAACAAACCGCCCAAGCTCATGGCAATAGAAGATTATAATAGAGGGGCTAGCAGGTTCGAGGACTGGTTGAAGGCATTCGCCTACCAAAGTTGGAAGTGTTTGAAGAATGGTTTTGTCATTGGAAGGAGTGACTATGAAAATTTAACCGATACTGAACAAGAAAGTTTTACTGCTGAAAAGAAATGTATCGCATTACTACATCAATCAGTGAGGGATGATATCATATCTTTAATCGATTACAAAGATTCTAGAGATTTATGGGGAAAATTAGAAAAGAAGTGTGTTGGAGGAGCAGAAATTGTTAAGAACAAGAAAAAATTGTTGAAGAAAGAATTTGATCAGTTCGGTTGTATGAAGAATGAACCGATTTCGAAGATGATAGAGCGGTTTTGTCACTTAAAGATCGAGCTTTCTAGACATGGGATTTCTTTTAATGAGGAAGAATTGGTTGAAAAGTTGTTGGATTCACTGCCCGACGAAAAAGATTGGCAGTATTTTGCCCTCCTGTTGAGGAACACAGTGAAGAAGGATGATTTGACAGTCGATTTGCTGATTGAGAGGTTTGAAAGCCACGAGCTTGAGATTAGAAAGACAAACAAAGTCAACAACACCCCGTATCAACAAAACGTTGATCTGTACTATCGGGGAAGCATGATACCAAAAATTGTGTCACCAAAGACTGCGTTCTCAGCTGAAAACTCAAGCATGCCAAATCAAGAGAATCAAAACAACAGTTCTGCTCCAAGTAGTGGATATCGTGGAGGATCGTCTTCATCTGCTCCAAGCCAATAGCAACAATCTGTTCCGAAAAACATTTTTGCAACATTACTATAAATCTCAACAATGCACAAAACTTCAGCGAAGAAGCAGCCAAGCAGCAGATGGTGTTTCTTACTTCAATCTTGGAATCCTATGAGAGCCAAGTAGCTGGGAAGATCGGAAACACTAACTTAACCAAAGAAGACTATGATCAAATCGACCCCGAAGAAATGGAGTTGATTGACATTAGATGGTGTATGGCGAGTGTTGTTCGAAAGGCTCAGAGGTTCATGGAGATAACCGTAAGACACTCCATCGGTGGACCTTCAACGAAATTGGGGTTCGATAAATCAAAAGTCACGTGTTTTAAATGCAAGCAGAAGGGGCACTTTAAACGAGAGTGCAGGAATGCAGCTTCTGATGAAACGGCCAATCCATTCCATGATGATTATTATAAAAAAGGCCATCTATCATCACAACAAAGCAGAACCTCCGAGAATGAAACAAATAGAAGAAACTCCTAAAGAAAAGTCAAGTGCTTTGGCAGTTATCCATGACGATGAAGGTTTTGACTGGAGTGATCTGTTACCTGAAGAAGATGCTGTGGGTTATGCCTTCATGGCAAAAATTATTCCATTCAAAGACACAAGAACAAAAGAAGAGAAATATGTCAATAGAAAGATGTTTGCACAAACCATGAAAGATAGATATTATCAAGCCTGGAAAGAGGCTAAAAGTGCAAAGAGATGGGATGCTGACCGAGAATGCTATTTGGATCCTAAAGGCAACATACTTGTTGAACCGTCAACACTCCTTATTGAGACTCTTATCGAGCAAATAGCACAACAGGAAGAAGAGAGACAGAGAATGTGGGCAAGAGAAGCTGAAGAGAAGGAATTACAGTCGAAGAAGGTCGATGATGGGATAATCGACACGACAAAAGAGATGACTGCAGAGAACCTAAAGAAAATGGCAGATAAAGTGCTTGCAGCAAAAGAATTAGAGGTAGATTCTAAGTCCGGATCTGAGTCAAAGAGCAAGGTCAGTTCTAATGATTCAACAAATGGGTCAGGTAAGACTGATAAAGCCAAAATTGAAAGTGACTGCAAAAATTGCATGAAAGACTGCAAGGTTTGTAGTACACATGCATATCTCAGTGCTAAAAAGACTGAAGAACTGACTGAAAGAGTCAGAGAAGTTGAAAATCAAATCTTAAGTCGTGACAAATTGGTGAAAGCTTCAAATGACAGATTAAAAGAATTAACTGAGAAAATTGAAAAAGATAAAATTGAAGTAGAACAAGTTAGAAAAGAAAATGAAATGTTAATTCATAAAAACCGACAACTTTCTAAAAATCATGAGAAGCTAAAAAGAACGATAAAAGATTCTGATGAGCGCAACAGTAAAACAACCAAAGAAAACCTTCAACTGTCAGGGGTACTTCAGTCGAAAGAAAAGCAAATCAACCAACAGTTGGATGAGATTTCTAACTTAAAGCTTCAGTTTCAGGAAGCTAAGATTGAAAACGAATGAATCAATCTGAAACTAACCAGTTACAACTCCGCGAGCTTTGTTCTCCAACACATAGTTCCACCACCAGTGTTGAATAATTTTTTCAAAGAGAAAGTCTGGGTTGGTTAATGATGATGAAACGAATGAGGTTAAACTTCCAAAAACGATTGATATCACATTCACTTCATCATCCGATGAAGACAGTGTTCAGTCCAAAGTTGTTAAAAATGTTGTTGAAAATGTTTTGAAATCTGACAGTGATTCAACTGAGGACGAAGAGTGCTTTTTGGGTAAATACATTCCGAAATCAAAAAACAACTTAAGTGAAAAACCTACTCTTGTGATGTACAAGATGTCGGGTTCAGATAAGTTGTATTCGGATTTTGAGTTTCCACTAGAAAAGTAGAATGTCGACAAGTTTAAAAATGTATTTAAACTGGTTGAGATTGATGTGTCTGAAATCGAAGGTTTGAAACGTTCTGAAAGGCAATTGAATTTTTAAAAAGATAAATCTTACTACAAAAAACCTGTTGTACCACCACGTTTTTCTAACAACAACCAAAACAAATGGTCGGGTGGTTATCAGGGTGGTAAGAAAGATCAAAGAAGGAACTTTCAAAACAAGAAATTTGTTGAGAAAAAGGTGTTTGTGAAAAGCTCGAGTTCTCATTCCGAGTAAGAATCTGAAATTTTTTCAAAATCAAATGTAGAATTCTTTATGAAAAAGGCCTCACAGTTTCAGACCAAAGGCACAAGTCGGGAAGTTGATACCCGTACATGCTTTAAGTGCAACAAAGTTGGACATATTGCACGAAAGTGCACCAACTCGAAGCCTAAGTCTGCGGTCGTCGAGAGTCCGAAAAAGAGAGAAGATGTAAAAGGCAAAGCGCCAATGGTTGTCGAGAAGAAAGTCTTGAAAAATGAAAACACAAAAGTCAAAACTGAACACGTAAAGAAGTCGATAACTAAAACTGATAAATTTTACAAACGGGTCGCTTCGTCTCAACAAACATGGAAGCCAAAATCTGATGATAAGAAAGCAAGTTCTCCAAAACCAAAGGTTACTGAGTCTGCAAAACAATCATCTTCTACCACACCGGTAAAGATGAATGTTCCTTTGGATTACTATGAGAAACTTGAGAAACAGAAAAAAACTTATACCTCTCCAGGGAAGAAGTATGTTGCTAAGATAGACCAATCATCTGGTCAACCTCAGAAAAATGATTTCTTTTTGTATAAAGAGGTTGAGATTTGGTCTGAAGAAAGTGTGAAAATGAATGACAAGAATTTCCTACCTCTGTACACCAAAACCACACGTATCAATGTTAAGCTACCTGAGTCGAAAGAGGCTTGGGTTGCTTCAAAATCTCACTAAATGTTTGTAAAATGTGCAGGAGCTTCCAAGATCCGTCTCACGTTGGATAATGGATAGTGGAGCTTCTCGGCACATGACAGGGATAAAAGCCCTGCTATATGATGTGAGAGGATTTAACGGAGGTTATGTTGGTTTTGCTGGTAATCAGGGAGGTCGTATCATTGGTGAGGGAACTTTATCAAATGGGTTAATCACGTTTGAAAGAGTAAACTACATCGCCGAGCTGGAGAATAATCTTCTGAGCATATCTCAAATTTGTGATCGAATGTATTCGACACACTTCACGGATAAGGAAGGTACGATCTTGAAGTCGGGGTTTGTTGTCCCCAAAGAGTGGGTCATCATGAGAGCACCAAGAGTCGACGATCTGTATGTCTTGGACATCAGCGTAGCCACTACTACCATGGGTCAGACTCACTGCTTCATGTCAAGAGCCACTAAAAAGGAGTCGCAACTATGGCATCGGAAGATGGGCCACATTCACCTGCGAAAAATGAACTACCTGGTGCATAGTGACTTGGTAAATGGTGTTCATTTGAAAGGTTTCCATCTTGAGGGGGAGTGTATTAGTTGTGTCAAAGGTAAGCAACGGAAGAAATCCCGCCCTGGAAAGAAGATGAATTCTGTCTCAAGGCCGTTGGAGAGACTTCACATGGATCTATTTGGTCCTGTGAATGTCAAAAGCATAACTGGTGATCTCTACTGCTTAGTTGTCAAAGACGACTTTTCGAGATTTTTGTGGGTAACATTTCTGAAGACAAAGGATGAGACATTTGAGAGTTTGATGACACTTTTCAGAAAGATTGAGAACTTGTACCGAACTCGAATTAGAAGATTAAGAAGTGACAACGGTATTGAATTTAAGAACAACAGAATGGAAGAATATTGTGATGAAAGAGGTATACTGCAAGAATTAAGCGCGCCTTATACTCCGCAGCAAAATGGAGTCATAGAAAGGAAAAATAGAACGCTCATAGAAACGGCCAGGATGATGCTCACTGATTCCAAATTACCGATCAATTTCTGGGCAGAAGCAGTGTCGGCCGTTTGCTATACGCTCAATCGGGTTCTTACGGTGAAAAAGTTCAACCAGACGTGTTTTGAGCTGATTAACAACCGTAAACCTAACCTGAAGTATTTGGAACCGTTTGGGTCTCCCTGCATAGTTCTAGAACCGTATGGCAAATTTGGTCCAAAGAGCATAGAAGGAATCTTCGTAGGTTATGCAAGTCCAATGAGAAGAGTCTTTGTTCCAAACTTGAAGCGGATAATCGAAGCATATCATGTTGAGTGTCAGGGTTATACAATGCTACCACAGAATCCCGGCGACTCATGGCGCTTTAATTACGATACTCTGTGGGATTCATTCGAGATAGAGGAAGAACCAGAGTTCTTTGACGAGTTGGCTATTCTAAGAGAATATGAAGCAGCACAAGAAAGATTCCCAGCAGAACCTCCTAGACGTCAACGACAAACTTCAAATGATGATGAAGCTCGACTCGTGGTCCAGGGTTTCATTCAGCAGGAGGGTATAGATTTCACTGAAGTATATGCTCCGGTAGCTCGATTTGAAGCATTAGAATCTACCTAGCATTTGCATCTTGGAAAGGATTTAAAGTGTACCAGCTAGATGTGAAGTCGACATTTCTCTATGGTAAAGTGAAGGAGGAGGTATATGTCAGACAGCCACCGGGCTTCACCGACCCTGTGACAACTCGAGTTTCCGAGATTCCACTTTCGCATCTATTGCACGTTCACTGCTTGTTTAGTGTTTACTTGCATAATTGGTTTGCTTTGTAACTGTATACGTTCAGACTTGATAAAATGTATTGTGATTATTGCATGATATGTGTTATCTTTCGAATGATTTGACAAATACATGAACTTGGTGATGAAACTGTAAATTGTATTGAGATGGGTGTGTTTTATGTAAAAGATGATACTTAGGGGATGAGTAGAGCAGTTAGTGAAATCTTAATCACTAATAACCCTAATCCCCTTCACTAATCATTCACACAACCATCATACGTACCTAAGATTCCTCTCCAATTCTCTCTACAACCATCCTCTTCATCATTGGCACAAGTCTTCTACATCAATCTTGATCTTTCAATCCATTTAGAATCAATCCAAGGTAATTGTTTAACGATTGTTTGTTGTTATCAATTCTTGATTATGTGATTCATGTAAACCCTAGTTCTTCACATACTAGTTCTATATTTACTGATTGAATTCTGAGTATTGTGAAATGATGTTGGTTAGTTGTGTAATTGTTTGCCTGATGTCAAGATACATGATATGTTAGAGTTGTTAATTGACAATTGGATTACAAATGTATGAAATTAGGGTTTTTGATCGTAGTTTTCTACGAACGTAACTGTTCTATTGATTCTGTGACATGATCTTGGGAATTCACGCATGATTGAAATAGTCTGAGTTTTGAGCTTGAAGCAAGGTCCGACTTTTGTTGATAGTAGTATGGTCCGAGTTTTTAAGGATTATGCCTTGTCCGACTTTTGAGATTGCATGATGTCCGAACTATATGAATGGAACCCTGTCCGAATTTTTAAGGGGGAACCCTTGGTCCGACTTTTGTGTAAGGGATTAGGGGGTCCGAGTTTCATGGGGGGTGTAGGGTCCGACTTTTAACATGTACACAAAGGTCCGACCTTTATTAACTTAGCAGGGTCCGAACTTCGTTATATGGACAAGGGGGTCCGAGTTTTATATTACATGTGATCAGAAGTTTATAAGTGTTATATGTGGTCTGACTTTCTTATGATGTTGAATGTGATCCGAAGTTTATAAATGTTATATGCGATTCGACCTTCTTATGATGTGGTATGTGGTCCGAATATTGATTGTTATATTGTTCCGACTTTATGATTGAAGATAAATATAATCCGACCTTTGATAATGAGCACATGATTCGAGTTTGTTGATGCTATATGTATGAATAAGTGAATAAGCGTCTGAGTTTATGGCAAACACTAGCGTTAAAGCTTACTGCATGTCTCTGTATACAATTGTATGCTACTGTATGTAACTGGATGATCTTGTATGTGTGAACAATCTTTCTCATATCATTCTGCACACAATTATCGCACGAATCACAGTTGTTTGGATACCAAAGTCTTGAAAACCCTAATTGAATATAAACAATTACATCGAGTTATGTGCAATGTACCCTAGGTCGTGTGTAACGGACCTAATCATAACTTAACACTAGAAGCAATAACATACCGAGCAAACCAAGGTGAGTTCACACAGCCAAGGCATGGGATTCCCGGGTTGGGAATTGGGTTGGAAGACTTGAATTGGATAATTACTCGTACTTACGCTATTGCTAGACTATATACCATCGTCCTCAGGTTAGTCAGGACACTTACGTAAAACCTACGTAAACTAGTATCTACCACTGTCTCCCGGGTCGGGAGGACACTTACGTAAAACCTACGTAAACTCATACCTACTACTGTCTTCCGGGTCGGAAGGACACTTACGTAAAACCTACGTAAACCCCACGCGTACCACTGTCCTCGGGGAAGGGCACTCACGTAAAACCTACGTGACCTTGTATGTATTCCTGTTCTCGGGTTAAGAAGAACACACATGGTTAAAATAGTCTAGTAAGGATAAATATGGGAAGCCCCCATCAGTGATAACTGTAACCACGGGAAGCCCCCACTAGTAGTACATACATGCATGGGAAGCCCCCACTAACGAACATACGAATTACCATTACGGACTTACTTTCTGTGAACTCGCTCAACTAGTTGTTGATTCTCTGTTACATGCCTTGCAGGACCTTAGGTACTTTTGGAGCTTGCACAGGGAGGAGCAGGTCGTTGTGGGATGTGAATCGTGGATGTTATGTTAAACGCTTAAACAATTTGAACTTATGACTTACATTGGGTTTTCATATTATGCTTCCGCTACTCAAATTATGTTTTGTTGAACACCAGTTATATTGTGATGGGTTGTATTGATTACTTTTAATATTTAAATGTTATGTTCAATATGATTGGTGGCTTGATCCTGGTCATGTCACGCCTCCAAGCGGTGGTACTCCGCGTGTGGATTTTGGGGGTGTGACAGATTGGTATCAGAGCCATTGGTTATAGAGAACTTGGTTTTAATATGGGAAAAACGTTTTTATTAAAACCAGACTATAACCAGAACAGTGCTCTCAACGATCCACAACGACGCTTCGCTCCACGTGCAAGACTCAACATCCTAGGTAATAAGGTTTATGTTTATTGCCTACATGCTAGAATTACATAGAACTTTGCTCGCAGTATGCTTAGATTACATTGCCTACTATGCGTCATTACATGAGAACACCTATGTGCTTACACTCTTCTGTCATCGCACTACTCGCGAACCATTCTCACTTATTCTACTTTTACTATGAAGATCATGTCTGGACGTGTGAACATGACTCAAGCCTAGTTGACGGCTCTTATCAACGAACAAGTAGCTGCGGCACTTGCAGCTGCACAAGCAGGTAGTATACCCTGCGGATGTGATTCACACTAGGATCTTTAGATCCTACATTAACTCTTGTGTTTAACTTTGTCCTATTCGTACACAATAGGTCAACACGCCCCACAACCTGTCTGCACATTCAAGAACTTCATGGACTGTCGTCCAGGCACATTCAGTGGCACGGAAGGAGCAGTGGGACTACTCCATTGGTTTGAAAAGCTCGAGTCGGTATTCGAGATATGTGAATGCCCTGAGGCTCGCAGGGTCAAGTACGCCACTGGCACGTTGGAAGGAATTGCGCTAACTTGGTGGAATGCGCAAGTTCAACTCCTAGGGTTGGCAGCTGCTAATGCCACCCCTTGGAACGAATTCAAAGAACTGATCAAAAGGGAATACTGCTCATGCGACGACATCCACAAGTTAGAAGTGGAGTTTTTCAATCTTCAGATGACGGGGTCGGAGATCGAGGCATATACCAAGCGGTCAAATGAGCTGGCTGTTCTGTGTCCAACTATGGTGGACCCACCTATCAGGCGTATCGAGTTATATCTCAAGGGGTTAGCACCAAAAATTCAAAGCCACGTGACATCGGCTAATCATAACAACATCCAGGATGTTCAACGCCTAGCTCATCGTCTCACTGATCAGGCAGTGGATCAGGACAAACTACCGAAACGTATCAGCACTACTACTGCTACCACTTCAGCGACTACTCCCGCTACTCCCAGCGACAACAAGAGAAAGTGGGAGGGGGATTCTAGCAAAGGTTCAGCAACAGTTCAGTCTCAGGCTCAGCAACAGTTCAGTCTCAGGCTCAGCAACAGAAGACTGACCACTACCAGAGTCCTAGTCAGCAATCTTCTGGTGGTCATAGGCAGAAGAGATATCAAGGATTTCACCCCAAGTTTCACAACTGTAACAGACACCACAGCGGCCAGTGCAACAAGGGTCGTTGCCAAAGGTGTCTCAAGATGGGGCATGAGGCCAAAGACTGTAGGAGCCCACGACCTGCGAATCAAAACCAGCAACTGCAATTACCAGCTCCACAAAACCCGCAGCAGCAGCAACAGCGGGGCAACAGGGGATGTTTTCAGTGTGGGGTTGAAGGTCATTTCAAGCGTGATTGCCCCCAGTTAAACCAGAACCAGAATCGCAACAACAACAACAACCAAGGCAATGGTAACAACAACGGTGGGAACAATAACGGCAATGAAGCTAGGGGTCGTGCTTTTGTGCTGGGTCGAGGTGACGCAAGGAACGATCCTAACGTGGTCATGGGTAAGTTTCTTCTCGACGACTTTTATGTTACTGTATTGTTCGATTCGGGTGCGGATACTAGTTATGTGTCTTTGAAAGTTAGCCAAATGTTAAAACGTGCACCAACACCCTTAAACACCAAACATGTCGTAGAGTTAGCTAATGGTAAACATCTAGAGGCCACACACATAGTCCAGGGTTGTAATCTTATCCTCGCTGGTCAGACTTTCTCCATCGACCTCATTCCTATAGTTCTGGGCAGTTTCGACATCGTCATTGGTACGGATTGGTTATCCAAGCAGCAAGCAGAGATCCTATGTAAGGAGAAGATCACTCGTATTCCTCGTTCTGGTAAAGAACCTCTCGAAGTTCAAGGCGACAAGAGTGGTGCTGTGGTTGGCATCATCTCTTTCCTGAAGGCTCAGAAATGTTTACGAAAGGGGCACACTGCCATTTTGGCACTAGTTACGGATGCATCAACGAAAGAGAAGAGAATAGAGGATATCCCAGTTGTATGTGATTTTCCTCAAGTGTTTCCTGAAGATTTACCTGGGCTACCGCCTCATCGCCAGGTCGAGTTTCAAGTCGAGCTACCTCCAGGAGCAGCACCTATAGCCCGTGCACCGTATCGATTAGCTCCAACCGAACTGGAAGAACTATCAAAGCAACTACGAGAGCTCTTGGATAAAGGCTTTATTCGTCCTAGCTCTTCGCCGTGGGGAGCTCCAGTATTATTCGTGAAAAAGAAGGATGGCACTTTCAGGATGTGCATTGATTACCGCGAACTGAACAAGGTCACAGTGAAGAACCGCTATCCTCTTCCACGTATTGACGACTTATTCGACCAGTTGCAAGGGTCGAGCTACTACTCCAAGATTGATCTGAGGTCAGGATATCATCAGCTGAGAGTCCGGGATGAGGACGTCTCCAAGACAGCATTCAGAACTCGCTACGGCCATTACGAGTTTCTAGTTATGCCATTCGGGCTTACGAACGCGCCTGCAGTTTTCATGGATCTTATGAACAGGGTGTGCAAACCCTATCTAGACAAGTTCGTGATTGTCTTCATCGATGACATTTTGATCTACTCCAAGAGTCAGGAGGAACACGAGCAGCATTTACGACTTATCTTGGAACTCCTTCGAAAGGAGCAACTGTACGCCAAGTTTTCAAAATGCGACTTCTGGCTTCGTGAAGTCCGCTTTCTAGGCCATGTGGTAAACAAGGATGGGATTCATGTCGATCCATCCAAGGTAGATTCGATCAGAAACTGGCCTGCACCGCGTACACCAACGGAAATACGCCAATTCTTGGGTTTGGCGGGTTACTATAGACGATTCATCAAAGACTTCTCCAAGATCGCACAGCCGCTTACATTGCTGACACAGAAAGGTGTTACCTATCATTGGGGTAATACATAGGAAACGGCTTTTCAGTACCTGAAGGATAGGCTATGCAGCGCACCTATTCTCTCATTGCCAGAGGGCACGGACGACCTTGTGGTTTATTGCGACGCGTCAATTCAGGGTCTTAGTTGTGTATTGATGCAAAGGGATAAAGTCATTGCCTACGCTTCGCGGCAACTTAAAGTTCACGAACGGAACTACACGACGCACGATTTAGAGCTGGGAGCTGTTGTTTTCGCGCTTAAGATATGGCGACACTACCTGTACGGTACCAAGTGCACTATTTAAACCGATCATAGGAGTCTCGAGCATATCTTCAAGCAGAAGGAATTGAACATGCGTCAACGTCGATGGGTTGAATTGCTGAATGATTACGAATGTGCCATCAAGTACCATCCGGGCAAAGCCAATGTTGTGGCTGACGCTCTCAGTCGAAAAGACACTCTACCTAGGCGTGTACGAGCCTTGCAACTCACTATTCAGTCTAGTCTTCCTGCACAGATACGAGATGCTCAGGTAGAAGCATTGAAACCAGAAAACGTAAGGGCTGAAGCCTTACGTGGCTCAAGGCAACGATTGGAACAGAAGGAAGACGGCGCCTACTACGTAACGGGGCGTATTTGGGTCCCACTATATGGCGGTTTACGAGAACTTGTTATGGATGAAGCTCACAAGTCTCGCTACTCGGTGCATCTAGGCTCAGACAAAATGTACCACGATCTTAGAACTACATATTGGTGGCCTAGCATGAAGGCCCACATAGCAACATACGTCGGCAAGTGTTTAACCTGTGCGAGGGTCAAGGCGGAATACGAGAAACCCTCAGGCCTACTTCAGCAACCCAAGATACCACAGTGGAAATGGGAGGAAATTTCCATGGATTTTGTTACTGGCCTGCCTAGATCCCAGCGTGGGAATGATACTATTTGGGTGATCGTTGATCGACTCACAAAGTCTGCACACTTCCTGGCTATTAAGGAAACGGATAAGTTCTCCACTCTCGCAGACATATATCTTAAAGAAGTTGTTTTAAGGCACGGAGTGCCAACCTCCATTATTTCGGATCGGGATGCACGATTCACTTCAGAACTGTGGCAAGCAATGCACAAATCTTTTGGCTCTCGGTTAGATATGAGCACAGCCTATCACCCTCAGACGGATGGGCAGTCTGAGCGCACTATTCAAACCCTAGAAGACATGCTTCGGGCATGTGTTATTGATTTCGGCAACAGCTGGGAAAAACATCTCCCTTTAGTGGAGTTTTCGTACAATTACAGTTACCACACCAGCATACAAGCCGCTCCATTCGAGGCATTGTATGGACATAAATACCGATCACCTCTCTGCTGGGCAGAGGTGGGGGATAGTCAGATCACAGGTCCAGAAATGGTAGTTGATGCTACTGAACGAATTGCACAGATACGACAACGCATGGCGGCAGCTCGCGACCGTCAGAAAAGCTACGCTGATAAGCGCAGGAAGCCACTCGAGTTCCAAGTTGGGGATCGAGTGTTACTCAAAGTCTCACCCTGGAAGGGTGTGGTTCGTTTTGGTAAACGAGGCAAGCTCAATCCGCGGTATGTTGGACCGTTTGAAATCACTGAAAGAATAGGCAAAGTGGCTTACAAACTGAAGAAGTGCCTGTCAGATGAGACCCTCATAGTTCCTTTGAAGGAACTCACTATCGACGAGCGGTTGCAGTTCGTCGAGGAACCTGTTGAAATCACGGATCAGGACGTTAAGGTCCTCAAGAACACGAGAATCCCTCTTGTTCGAGTTCGTTGGAACTCCCGTCGCGGCCCAGAGTTCACCTGGGAGCGTGAAGATCAAATGAAACTCAAGTATCCCCAGTTATTCGGAACCAATGCAACCACTACTGAGGCGGAAGCTACTACTGCAGAATTTCGGGACGAAATTCCAAATCAACAGGGGGATGATGTGACACCCCAGGAAAACCAGTAAACGATACAACTTGCCTAGCTTCCTCAGTAACCGCATGCTAAATTTCAGGACGAAATTTCTTTCAAGTTGGGGATAATGTGACAACTCGAGTTTCCGAGATTCCACTTTCGCATCTATTGCACGTTCACTGCTTGTTTAGTGTTTACTTGCATAATTGGTTTGCTTTGTAACTGTATACGTTGTGACTTGATAAAATGTATTGTGATTATTGCATGATATGTGTTATCTTTCGAATGATTTGACAAATACATGAACTTGGTGATGAAACTGTAAATTGTATTGAGATGGGTGTGTTTTATGTAAAAGATGATACTTAGGGGATGAGTAGAGCAGTTAGTGAAATCTTAACCACTCATAACCCTAATCCCCTTCACTAATCATTCACACAACCATCATACGTACCTAAGATTCCTCTCTAATTCTCTCTACAACCATCCTCTTCATCATTGGCACAAGTCTTCTACATCAATCTTGATCTTTCAATCCATTTAGAATCAATCCAAGGTAATTGTTTAATGATTGTTTGTTGTTATCAATTCTTGATTATGTGATTCATGTAAACCCTAGTTCTTCACATACTAGTTCTGTATTTACTGATTGAATTCTGATTATTGTGAAATGATGTTGATTAGTTGTGTAATTGTTTGCCTGATGTCAAGATACATGATATGTTAGAGTTGTTGATTGATAATTGGATTACAGATGTATGAAATTAGGGTTTTTGATCGTAGTTTTCTACAAACGTAACTGTTCTATTGATTCTGTGACATGATCTTGGGAATTCACGCATGATTGAAATAGTCTGAGTTTTGAGCTTGAAGCAAGGTCCGACTTTTGTTGATAGTAGTATGGTCCGAGTTTTTAAGGATCATTCCTTGTCCGACTTTTGAGATTGCATGATGTCCGAACTATATGAATGGAACCCTGTCCGAATTTTTAAAGGGGAACCCTTGGTCCGACTTTTGTGTAAGGGATTAGGGGGTCCGAGTTTCATGGGGGGGTGTAGGGTCCGACTTTTAACATGTACACAAAGGTCCGACCTTTATTAACTTAGCAGGGTCCGAACTTCTTTATTTGGACAAGGGGGTCCGAGTTTTATATTACACGTGATCCGAAGTTTATAAATGTTATATGTGATCCGACCTTCTTATGATGTGGTATGTGGTCCGAATATTGATTGTTATATTGTTCCAACTTTATGATTGAAGATAAATATAATCCGACCTTTGATAATGAGCATATGATCCGAGTTTGTTGATGCTATATGTATGAATAAGTGAATAAGTGTCTGAGTTTATGGCAAACACCAGCGTTAAAGCTTATTGCATGTCTCTGTATACAATTGTATGCTACCGTATGTAACTGGATGATCTTGTATGTGTGAACAATCTTTCTCATATCATTCTGCACACAATTATCGCACGAATCACAGTTGTTTGGATACCAAAGTCTTGAAAACCCTAATTGAATATAAACACTTACATCGAGTTATGTGCAATGTACCCTAGGTCGTGTGTAACGGACCTAATCATAACTTAACACTAGAAGCAATAACATACCGAGCAAACCAAGGTGAGTTCACACAGCCAAGGCATGGGATTCCCGGGTTGGGAATTGGGTTGGAAGACTTGAATTAGATAATTACTCGTACTTACGCTATTGCTAGACTATATACCATCGTCCTCAGGTTAGTCAGGACACTTACGTAAAACCTACGTAAACTAGTATCCACCACTGTCTCCCGGGTCGGGAGGACACTTACGTAAAACCTACGTAAACTCATACCTACCACTGTCTTCCGGGTCGGAAGGACACTTACGTAAAACCTACGTAAACCCCACGCGTACCACTGTCCTCGGGGAAGGGTACTCACGTAAAACCTACGTGACCTTGTACGTATTCCGGTTCTCGGGTTAAGAAGAACACACATAGTTACAATAGTCTAGTAAGGATAAATATGGGAAGCCCCCATTAGTGATAACTGTAACCACGGGAAGCCCCCACTAGTAGTACATACATGCATGGGAAGCCCCCACTAACGAACATACGAATTACCATTACGTACTTACTTTCTGTGAACTCGCTCAACTAGTTGTGGATTCTCTGTTACATGCCTTGCGGTTGCACAGGGAGGAGCAGGTCGTTGTGGGATCTGAATCGTGGATGTTATGTTAAACGCTTAAACAATTTGAACTTATGACTTACATTGGGTTTTCATATTATGCTTCCGCTACTCAAATTATGTTTTGTTGAACACCAGTTATATTGTGATGGGTTGTATTGATTAGTTTTAATATTTAAATGTTATGTTCAATATGATTGGTGGCTTGATCCTGGTCATGTCACGCCTCCAAGCGGTGGTACTCCGCGTGTGGATTTTGGGGGTGTGACAGACCCAATCCACATGGATAAGGTTTATCTCCTGGATAAGGCGTTATACGGCTTACATCAGGCCCCGAGAGCCTGGTACGAGACCCTGTCTCAACATCTGCTAGCCAACAACTTCATTCGAGGAAAGATAGACACCACCCTCTTTACAAAAGAAGTCGACGACCATCTTCTGATAGTCCAAATTTATGTGGATGACATAATTTTCGGGTCGACAAATGAAGAACTCTGCAAAGATTTTGAAAAGGTGATGAAGCAGAAGTTTAAAATGTCATCAATGTGTGAGATGAAGTTCTTCTTAGGGCTTCAGGTTGATCAACTGCCCGAGGGAACGTTCATACATCAGACGAAGTATGTTCACGATGTCTTAGAGAAATTTGGGATGTCTGGGACTGCTCCAACTTCCACCCCGTTAACGACGAACCATGGAATAAACCCTAATCTCACCGGAGAGAAGGTAGATGAAACATTATATCACTCATTGATCGGATCGCTCATGTATTTGACGGCATCGAGACCGGACATTATGTATCCAACCTGCCTTGCAGCCCGATTTTAATCAAGCCCAAGAGCTTCGCATATGACGATCGTCAAGAGGTATTGCGCTACCTGAAAGGAACTCCTAGCTTGGGGTGGTGGTATCCAAAGGATGGTGATTTCACGCTTAAGGGGTACTTTGATTCCGATTTCGGATGCTGCAAAGTGAACGCTAAATCAACAACAGCGGGATGCCAGTTTTTCGGACCCCGATTGGTCACCTGGCAATGTAAGAAGCAGACCTCTGTTGCTTTGTCTACATGTGAAGCCGAGTATGTATCTGCTAGCAGTTGCTGCTCCCAGATCTTGTGGATCCAGCAACAGATGTGTGACTATGGTTTGCAATTTCTTTCCACCCCTATCTTTGTTGATAATGAGGCAGCTATAAACATAACACAAAATCCCGTTCATCACGCTGAAACCAAACACATTGAAATTCATCATCACTTCATTCGAGACTGTTTCAAAAAGAAGTTGATACGAATAGAAAAAATCCACACCAATGAACAAAAAGCTGACTTACATACCAAAGCGTTTGACAAAACCCGTTTTCAATATCTTTTAAAACTTAATGGTATGAAGCTTTTATCGGTTGCGGAGGGAATTATTAGCGTAGATGAAGGTACCACTGTAGATGATGTTGAAAAGCAATCTGCAATGGTTTGGCGATTTTTTAGCTGTTTTGGTATTTAGGGGGAGATAGGTTATATTTTCAGAAAATACAAAAACAATAAAAAAATTTAAAAACCCAAAATCTTGAGATATTTCAAAATCCAAAAACTAAAGAAAACCGAAAAAGAGCTTGTGTTAAAAGGGGAAATGATAGTACATCAGCCAGACAGTTGCAATACGCTAAAGAAATGTAAAGTTTAAAAAAGTGTTAAGCAGCCTCGCTGATGATATGCTGATAGGTTTTTACACATTTAGTAAAGTTTGCTCGGGATATAAACCTAAATCATATCTTACTTACTACGTGGGGAACATCTCTCGGATATATAGGTAACCCCTGAAATCCTGTTTGAAAGACTCTATTTCTGACATACTAGGTCTATGTGCGTAATGATATCTGGGGTATTATACCAGGACTTCTGATTTTGCGGAAGCAATAGTCTAGTCCTCGTACAATACTCTGCACTGCTTTATTCTTAAAGCTCACCCTCAGCATAAAAAATGATGAAACATTGAAAAATGCTAATCATGTGCTGTTGAAGAAAAGATCCCCAAACGGGACACACCGAAAGTCGAGCCATCATCTCTCTGTCTGATCGGAAGTTCTAACATGAGCTCTCATGGCCTCGCATTACCCATTTATAGATATCATTATTGTACGTTCACCTGTAAGCTGAATATAGAAAGTCTGGATACGGGAGTATATTCTGAGGTGGGACACGCATATAAGTTAAGACTTTAAAACACTAATTCGTATCCTGAACAGATTGAAATTTGTGTGAAAATTTAAATTGGATCAGTATATCGGCAATCACTGTGAATTGTTTAATGCTTAGTATGAAATCAAGCTTAACGGTACTAGTAGCTTGTCGGCAGCTGATATGATCCCCTAACACGCTCACCAAAAATATGTTCGTAAATAGTTTACGTTTACTGTATTTCATTTCAGTTCAACATTCAAAACCCAAAAAGATTTCATAGCTTTAGTTTCTTTGACAAACCAAAGTGGAAAGCTGATCTTCAGATTCACAGTTTTTAAGCAGATGCATGAAGTTTTTGAGCTGGACAGATGGGTTGGGAGCTTATCATGTTAACCCTGAAAAAAAGCAAAGTTAATGCAAGTTCATTATGTTGAAACTTTTAATTTTTCAGAAAAATGATTAAAAAAAATTTAACAAAACGTCAGTATGCTTTGTTTTGGGTCAACCAAGGTCATTAAGTTGGACTTGGTAGGCAAAATTAAGTGCCTAGGGTCATTAATTTGGACCTAGATACTTAAGTGGATTCCTAAAAATTGATAAAATCAAAATCAAAAGGTCAAAAGGTTAAAAGGTCAAACAAATGAATGTCAAAGAGATGTGTACTTGACTCGGGCGGCAACCCGGTCGGGCGGCTGCCGATCGGACAGCACTCCGATTCAAATCACACATTAAATAGGTGGTCAATGTTCAAGCCAAACTTTTCACTCGTTCGACCGACCAACCTATTCTCTCTCACACACTATTGTTTTCTGATCTGATTTTTCACACTTTTTCTTTGCAAAAGACGTTGGATTATTGGTTTGCACAACATTCTTAATGGCAAAGGTAAGTTTTTCAAGATCTAAACTGATTAATTTGATGTTTTGATTAATGATGTGTGTAAAATGCAACATATAAATTACATCAAATGAGGCATCAAACTAACCCTTTTAAGTACTAATGTTGGAAAAAGAGTGTTTTTGTCTTCCTTTTGTATTTTCAGGATTAAATGGGCTCAAATTAACAAAAGAAGCAAAAAGACAGCTAAATCTAACATAAATACAAGAAAAGGAACATAAGTGGAATGCCCGACCCCTCGACAGCATCCTCCCAAGCAAAACAAGAGAAGACAGAAGACTGAACACACCCCGTGCTCAGCGAGCACGGGGCCGTGCCCAAGAAGCAGCAGAAAAGACAAACCTATAGAAGCTTCTATTGCCCACACGGGGCCGTGCCCAGGCTTCTGTTCAGCCTATAAATAGGAATGCTTGGTTTCATTGCAACTCATCCCTTGGCACACCACCTCTCTCACACTTCATACACCACCCACCACCACCATAACACCATCATCCACCACCATCATCCATTGTCCATCATAGAGTGTGTGAGTCGTCTCGGGATCCAAGATTGATCGTAAGATTCTTGACAATAAAGGCCATGTTTGCCTAAGTCTCTTACTTCACTTGGTGAAGACAAGTGTTTAGTATAATACTTTTTATTTTTAATCTTTTGCACTTTTTATTTGGTTTTGTATTAAGGACTTTAATAACTAGTTGATTATGTTGAAGGTGACTTTTCCTTATCGTTTGTCCGTGGTGTCTTGGCATTATTTTACTGTCTATATAAAATAAAAGATTTTCACCATTCATATCTCCACGGTCTATATGGAGGTCTGTTGGCTACCTGGTCGGGGGTTAAGGGAATGGTTTGGTAGGTCTTGCCCTTGTTCAGCGTTTAGAGGTCCTGCAAGGGACCTAGGTCAAATTTATTAGGATCTCCTTCAATACCCATAGGTATTGGATGGTGGGGATCCAAACTCTTTGACCCCCTCATAAGTTAACTACTATTAATATTTTAACCCGACTATTTAGGACTGTATCCCTGCTGACTTAGACTACTTAGTCGAGGGTAACGTCACCTCCAAAAGAGGGGCCTACCATAATTTGCATTAATAACTTAATTCATTATCTTTCAATAATCCGACCCTTTAGGATTGTATCCTTGCTGACTCAAACTACTAGGTTGAGGGTAACGTCGCCTTCAAAAGAGGGGCCTACTACAATAACTAAGATAATCACTTAAACAAGTGCAAAAGTGCGAAAATAATCAAAGGTTATACTAATACACGAGTCGGATCCAAGTGATTCATCTTGTCTATCTGTTTTTATTTTATTATATTTTTCAGCATTTAGTTAGTTTTTATTTTCTTAGTTTAAAAATCTTTTCTAACCTTTTGATTTGGTTAGACGTTAAGGATAAACCGGTACTAAAAGCTCTTGTGTCCTTGGACGACCTCGGTATCTTACCAACACTATACTACGTCCACGATGGGTGCACTTGCCCATATGTGTGTTTAGTGTTAGTGAATATCGTGTTTTATAAATTTAAAACTTGGCTAAAAGTGTAAAAAGGGCTTAAAATATACATCTAAAACATATACACACTGACACGCATCAAGTTTTTGGTACCATTGCCGGGAACACAAGGATTTTAAGAAAGTTAGGAATCAACGGTCTAATCATATTTTTATTTTTATTTTTTATTTTTTAGGACTTTCTTAGTTTTTTAGCTTCTGCAGAGCTCAGCACGGGTCGTGCCTGCTGAACACGCCCCCGTGTTCAATCGTTGGAACTAGCAATCTTGTTTTAAGTCAGACAGTAAGCTGAACACGGGGCCGTGCTCACTCAACACGCCCCCGTGCCCAAGATTCACTTACTGAAAACAGAACCGTTAGATCCCCGCGGTTGGTAATTTCTGACACAAACATGAGTGATGGTAATTCTTTTTACTTTCGGCACTCTTATGGTACGTGGTGTCAATTATGTGGAGGCGAACATAAAGAATTAGAATGCTACTTACTAAATTATAAGCCCCACTACATAGACCCACCGAATCCCTATAACCTTAAGAGGGGCGAAAGTAAAAATAATCACTATCTCTCCCTCGAATGCGCCCAGCCAGATATTCTAGGAGAAATGCTCATCAACGAGTTATTTCAACTAGAAGATCTAATTCTAAATTGGTCAAAAGAGCTTAGGAAGGATTTCCTTTATTCACCCCAAGACGAAGACCATGAAGAAATGTTGGGATCGCATTCCAACAACCTCGTTGCTTCTAAAATTACCTTCATACCTAGCGAAGACTTGGACGATAGTCGTCCCTGTGCCGATTGTGCCGTGAAGGACTCTCCATCGACTTCGTTCGGTGCATACATAGACCAGAGTGATTCGGCATATACCTTCTTTAACGAGAGCCCGGGAAAGGGTTGGACTTGTCCACCTAGAATAAAAATAGGAATTACCCTCATCGACAACCTCTTGCGTTCTTGCCTTAATCTAGAACAATTAAGGTATCTTAGGCACTTTGGGGTTGTTCCAACCAGTAAGGAACCACCCGATATCAATAAGTTCCTTAGAATTAAAGAGACTCCATAAGACAGCTTCCAGACACGGGGCCATGTCCAGGTTAACACGCCCCCGTGCTCACCTAAAAGATTCTCTGCTGATTTTGTCAGAATACGGACAAAATGTGTCAGGATTTCATCTGCACATGGGGCCGTGTCCAACCAACACGGGGTCGTGTCCAATGCGCTGTCGTTTTCTTTAAATGCAGCCTGAGTCCTGCTCATTTTTTACCACTTCAAAAGACAGAGATTCCTGGGATCTTCACTTATACCATCCTAGGTAAGTTCTAAAAGAAGGTTCCCAAGAACCCTATTGTCCCTTCCACTTTTATTCATTACCTCTTCTTTCAAATTTTTTCAAACATTTCCTCCATGAAAGCTAGGGAACTCCATGATCCCAACCTTTAGTAATAAGTTTGTAAGATTATTGGCTAAGGAATCTTCTTTAAAGTTAGTTGTATAACTCTGTTTTAAATTATCTGTGCTTAAAACCCAGCCGAAAACCATAAAAATAATTTTAAACCCCAGGACTCCTTGGCCTAAAATCCTGCAGACAAGTGGACACGGGGCCATGCTCATCGAGCACGGGGCCGTGTCCGAGGTTCTGTTTCTTAAAAATTTAGCTTTCTTCGGTTTATTTCCCAGAAATGGCAAGCAGAACATCTTCAAGGAATAACCGACAAGGGAGGAGATCATCAACGGCGGAAGACTCTCTTGTAAACTATGTTTACGCTCTAAGGGAGGCTATTGATGAAATGACAGGAGTGGAAGAAGCATTGGTCGGTCGTATCAACCATCTAACAGTGGGACTGGAGGGGTGTCTCCGAGAGGTAAACCTCTTGCACCAGAGGTTAAACCTTCTCGCCTCCCCGCCTTTGGTTCCTATAATAACCCAAAGGGCGTGGAACATGGTGCCCGAAGTCATCATACCGGCCGAATGGTACGCCATGCACCCTGAGCCTCCGCAAAGGGTAGTGCAAGGAGTCCCGGTAAGTGTTCCCCCTCCTCCACAAGTTGCTGAGGAAAATGAAGCTGCCTTCTTCCTTCCAAGGGAGATAGAAGAATGGCTTTAACAACATCTAGGGGAGAAAACCGTCGGCCGAAAGTCCTACTACATCGGGAAACTGTTCTCGAAATTTTCTTAAAAAGTAGAACTCTTTATGATAACTTCGTGTACCTCCTGACCTAATTAGTTAAGTTTTTATTTTATTCTAGGAATGTTATGTATCTCTCTATGGTTTAATGGAATGATGGTTTAAGGTTTGAATGGTTCATAATAAATAAAACACACTCATGGTTGTAAGGGATGATAAGGGAAACGAGAAACATGGCCCCATGCACAAGAACAAGGCCACACGACAACAATTTCTCCATTACAGTAAGTTCAGCACGGGCCGTGCCCAGCCAACACGGCCCCGTGCTGAACACCCTGCAGAAAAATGCACTGTTCAGGTAACTGGACACGGGCCGTGTTCACCAGACACGCCCCCGTGTCCAGGCTTTTGTCTCTTTTCTTTAATTATCGTTACTGGCACCTGAACACGGGGCCGTGCCCGGTTACCACGGGGCCGTGTCCAGACTGCCAGTAACACAAATTTTTGCTTTTAACACCATGTTACACATTCAATCAACCTAAAAAATTATTTTTGGGACACATTGAGGACAATGTGTAATTTAAGTGTGGGGGGATGCTAAAACCTTGAATTTTGCAAGTCCTAATAACAAGCCTTACACAAAACTCTATTGGAACCGCTAATCACCCCAAATTTTTCCTAATTTTTTTTTATTTGTCTAAAGTTTAAGTTGGGAATTCTAAGACTAACAAGGTTATATTTTTACAAATTTACAACCGATAGCGTCGTGATAAAAAGAACAAACATAAGAAAATTATGAAACGGCATGACAAGCTTAGTTAAAATTCGATTATATATATACTTGATCACACAAAAAACCCATTCACACAAAAAGTGAGTTTTAAGCCTTTATTGAGCATACAAATATACATCTTTAAGCTAAATGCTCATTTTTCATTTCTTGTGTGAATAGCCGCTTGGTTCTTACGAATCCAGAACTTGCCACGACAATTCATTCCCGGTCAACTTAAACCCAAGTAAGTAAATGATGGAGGCATTAGGACTAACCCTTTTTTTTCAAAACCATTATTTTTATTTTTCTTTTCACCTACCCAAAAACTCCCCCTAGTTAACCCCTTTGAGCCTAAACCTTTTCATTTCTTACCCCCAAAACCCTTTTTACCCACCAAAAACCCTTTTTTATTTTACCCTTTATTTTAGTAAGAAGCTCGGTTTTCGTGTGACTAAAAAAAACAAAAAAAAAAAACAATGAAATTAGAAATAAACAAACAAAGCTCTTAAAACAAAAGCTTGTTTGAAGAAATACTTCATTAAGAATAAAAAGTCACTAAAACAAAATGTTTTACGAATACCGACTCTTTTTACGATTTTCGCCCTGTTCTACTAATCACTAACCCAACTACCCACCTTTAACCTAAGCCTTTACCCAAAAAGTCCTCTTGATATTTACAAAGGTAAAAAGTTAAAAAGGAGGAGGATTGATTGCTTGGCAAGCCTATGGTAGGAATAAGTTCCATGCCGCTCTCAAGTGATTCACTAAAAAAATACACCTTCGGCCGACTGTGAGTGATTTCTCCCGTGAGGTTTGTGAACTTGTGTATAAATGGAATTTTAAAAAGCCATGTTATGCCCAAATAAGTAATCTCTCTTATGAAACGTTCTAAATAAATCATAACGAATAGGATTGTAAATAAATAAAAATAAAACCCAATAAAGATCTTGGATTCCCGACACTCTATGACAAGCCAAAACCTTCTCTTCTACCCATTCCATTTGGGAGTGTAAGCCACATATCAAAGAGTTTTGCTTGAGGACAAGCAAAAATTCAAGTGTGGGGATATTTGATATGTGTAAAATGCAACATATAAATTACATCAAATGAGGCATAAAACTAACCCTTTTTAAGTACTAATGTTGGAAAAAGAGTGTTTTTGTCTTCCTTTTGTATTTTCAGGATTAAATGGGCTCAAATTAACAAAAGAAGCAAAAAGACAGCTAAATCTAACATAAATACAAGAAAAGGAACATAAGTGGAATGCCCGACCCCTCGACAGCATCCTCCCAAGCAAAACAAGAGAAGACAGAAGACTGAACACACCCCGTGCTCAGCCAGCATGGGGCCGTGCCCAAGAAGCAGTAGAAAAGACAAACCTATAGAAGCTTCTATTGCCCACACGGGGCCGTGCCCAGGCTTCTGTTCAGCCTATAAATAGGAATGCTTGGTTTCATTGCAACTCATCCCTTGGCACACCACCTCTCTCACACTTCATACACCACCCACCCCCACCATAACACCATCATCCACCACCATCATCCATTGTCCATCATAGAGTGTGTGAGTCGTCTCGGGATCCAAGATTGATCGTAAGATTCTTGACAATAAAGGCCATGTTTGCCTAAGTCTCTTACTTCACTTGGTGAAGACAAGTGTTTAGTATAATACTTTTTATTTTTAATCTTTTGCACTTTTTATTTGGTTTTGTATTAAGGACTTTAATAACTATTATTTTACTATCTATATAAAATAAAAGATTTTCACCATTCATATCTCCACGGTCTATATGGAGGTACGTTGGCTACCTGGTCGGGGGTTAAGGGAATGGTTTGGTAAGGGTCTTGCCCTTGTTCAGCGTTTAGAGGTCCTGCAAGGGACCTGGGTCAAATTTATTAGGATCTCCTTCAATACCCATAGGTATTGGATGGCGGGGATCCAAACTCTTTGACCCCCTCATAAGTTAACTACTCTTAATACTTTAACCCGACTATTTAGGACTGTATCCCTGCTGACTCAGACTACTTAGTCGAGGGTAACGTCACCTCCAAAAGAGGGGCCTACCATAATTTGCATTAATAACTTAATTCATTATCTTTCAATAATCCGACCCTTTAGGATTGTATCCTTGCTGACTCAAACTACTAGGTTGAGGGTAACGTCGCCTTCAAAAGAGGGGCCTACTACAATAACTAAGATAATCTCTTAAACAAGTGCAACAGTGCGAAAATAATCAAAGGTTATACTAATACACGAGTCGGATCCAAGTGATTCATCTTGTCTATCTGTTTTTATTTTATTATATTTTTTAGCATTTAGTTAGTTTTTATTTTCTTAGTTTAAAAATCTTTTCTAACATTTTGATTTGGTTAGACGTTGAGGATAAACCGGTACTAAAAGCTCTTGTGTCCTTGGACGACCTCGGTATCTTACGAACACTATACTACGTCCACGATGGGTGCACTTGCCCATATGTGTGTTTAGTGTTAGTGAATATCGTGTTTTATAAATTTAAAACTTGGCTAAAAGTGTAAAAAGGGCTTAAAATATACATCTAAAACATATACACACTGACACGCATCATTAACTGTTCGTCATGACGTCACTGTTCCGACCTTCAATGTTAGATCTAGATAGATTTAGGATGTTTTGATAAAATCTGAGCATGAGGTTTTGTTCGCAATGATGAGATCTACATGTTTACCGTCTTGATTTGTGCTATAACTTGGTAGAATCTAGTAGATCTGAAGTTAGAAGGTGTCGGCCATCGGTACTATTTTTGCAAAATTAAACCTAGATTAAGCCGAGTTAGAATATGATGAACATAGGGTTTTGATCGCATCTGAAAACTCTACATAGATCTATGTTCAATTTGATGATTAGACTTAGAAAATTTTGATGTTCATAGTTTGTTCAAGTTGTTCACTGTTCATGGAACGAGGTGCAACCCGATTGTGTGGCAATCCGATCGGGTGACCACCTGATTCATTGTATAGCTACTTGATAAATTTTCTAAGTATTTGTGCCTTAACTGTTACATTATTTGATGCTTTGAAATGTGTGCCTTCAATTGTTAAACAGTTGCTGAGGATAGGTTGGCAACCCGATCGGGTGGCAATCCGATCGGGTGGCAATCCGATTCATGGCACATCACAATGTTTGCCTAGGTTTCTGTGCTCTCACAAAGTCACTTGGAATGTTTGGTAACCCGATCGGGTGGCAATCCGATCAGGTGGCAACTCGTTCCAAATGCATTGTTTCACTATTCATGGATAGAGTGGCAATCTGATCGGACAGTAATCCGATCGGACAGCCACTAAATGACAAATCTTTCATCTGTTCAATATTGCCAAGAAATCGAGTGGCAATCCAAACGGGTGGTCATCCAATTCAAAGAGATTCACACTCAAAAAGGTTGACTAAGTCAAAGTTTCTTCTTGCTTGTCACATGAATCGAGTGGCAACTCAATCGGGTGGCAATCCGATCGTTTGGGCATTCGATTCAATTGCATGTTGACTATGTTGAGTTCTTCATTACACATGATGGCAATCTGATCGGATAGCAACCTGATTGGACAGCCATTCGATCCTCAGTACTAGCACATAGAGAGTTCTAGAGTTAGAAAATTTTTGAAGTTTTCAAAATTTTTATCATTCATCTCTACGTCTCGAACTTTGTGCAAATAATTAATAATGAATATTTTTGTACGGAAAATGTTCAGACTGGGACAAAGGTCATAACATATATTGTCTGTTAGATGCAATGTTTACAGACAAAACTGTGGTTGAGAAAATAGCCAAGTTTTTGAGAGAAAGCAAGATTGGCAAGGCTTTAACTGACAAAACGATAGTGTATGAATCTCATGTGAGAAGATTTTGGAACTTAGCAAGATACGAAGAAACTGATAAGACAATTTGTTCTGCTGTAAGGAAGAAGGATGAGAATGGATAAGATGTAGATTTGGAAATAAAGTTTAGTGTTGAAGATCTTAGACGAGTGTTGGAGCTAGGAGACAATGATGATGATCCTACCATCACTCCAGAACGTCTACGTAAAGGATTATGGTGCAGAATGGGATTCACAGATCACATCAATGGAAAAATGATAAAAACAATGTTCAGTCATGCTTACAAGTTCATGATTCATTGTGTAGTACATGCTCTATCTCACAGGAAGGGAGCATATGATGAAACGTCTGATTACATCATGAATATTATCACCTGCTGGGTACTAAATAGGACATACAACATGTCGAAGGTGATATTTGAGTACTTGAAAGAAAACATAAGAGCTGAAACCAATGCTAAGGGAATGATATGCAGAATTAGCAAACCAGCTTATGTAGCTCCAGAGAATGATAAGCGGAGACATGAGAACAGTGATTCTGATAATGAAGATGAAAAGATGAGTCAGATGATTGAGAAGAAAACCAGATGGTGGTTTGTGAGAGACGGAAAGAGGAAAAGAACGCCGGAGACATCCCCTGTAGTTCCTATGGAGCCAACACTGAAGATTGTAGTAAAGGGTATAGTGAAAGGGGGAGTCATAAGGTAGTTAGAACTTTAAATTGTTATATGTTTCTAATGAATTTGCCAATGCCTATTTTGCAGGGCCTTCGAAAGAACCACAACAAAGATTGGTGGATGAACAAGTGTTAGATCCATCAAGCATTCCACAAGAAGGAATTGATCTGGCAAAGGTGACGTTTGAACAATTCGTACAACTCAATGAAGCTGCAGTTGCTACTCAGAAAGATCAAAGTTCAAGTGTTCAAGCTGAAAGTGTCAAAGCTACAGAACCGGAAGGTGTGGTTCAAGATGATTCAAGTGAAGCTGATTCTGAGTCCACTGAGACAGAGTCAGAGCTGGATCCAACAACACTTGGGAGAGGTAAAGCTAAGTTGAAGAAAAAGGCAACCAAGAAGCAAAAAGGATCTGATGAAAAAGATTCCACTTATACACCATCAGTTGATGAACCAAAGAAGCAAAGAGCAAAGCGTAAGGCTGTTCAAACTAGAGTGATTCCTAGGAGTGTACGCGCAAAGAAAACAGGTGCTACACTGCCTAAAGATAAAGATGGAAAGAAGGAAAAACATGTAACAACCTCATAGGTTCAAGAAGTTGAAAAGACTCTGTTGATATTCCAAAGGCTCCAGAAGTTCAAACACAAAGTGTTAAAGTGCCTGAGGTTGAAGTTCAAAAGAAAACAGGTGGTGATGATTATGTTGAAATCACAGGGTTCAAGGCAGCTACACCTCCACCACCACCTCCACCAAAAGAACAACCAATTCCTGAAGATCCTGAATCCTCAAGACCAAAGAATACACTTCATGATGATTTGTTTGGAGAACTTCCTCATGCAACTGGAGTATATAGAGATGATATTCCAGATGAAGATTATGACATGTTCAACAATGAAGCTGTGAAAGAATTGACGAAGAAAGTTGGTGAACTTGAAAAGGAGAAAGCTAAAGGTGAAGCTAAGCGTGACGCTTTAAAGAAGCAAATTGAGGAGCTGATGAAGGTAAATGAAGAAATTAAGATGGTCATGATAGATCAAGATGAAAAGTTAAAGAAGATGGAAGATAATGTTGAAGATAACTCAAAGCTCTTTGATATCATGCAACAAGAAATTTCTGATATGAATAAAAAGCTGGTAAAGATGAACGATATCAACCAGACATTGAATCAGATGATAAGTGATCTTCATGAAGCTTCAGCAAATGAACTCAAGACGATGAAGTTGGAGACGGAAGCGATGAAGGCAGACAAAGTGATGAAAGATAATCAGCTCAACATGCTATATGTTGTCATGGAAAGTCATCTAAACATTGATGTTCATGCTGCCTTCAATGAGATTGAAGTGAAAAGAGCTGAAGATCACAGAGTTGAACGAGAAAGGCGACTGGCTGAAGAAGCAACACAAAAGAAGAAAAGTGTTATTGAAGAAACTCAAGAAGCTAGAGGTTCTTCAAGCCAAGTTGACGTTGAAATGGTTGATGCTGAAGCAGATCCTAAAGGATTCGTGCTTGTTGGTAAAGCTACTACTCTCTCTTATGATTTAAATGATGTTATTCGCCGAGTACTTGTTATTCAAAAGAAAAAGAAGGCAAAAGAAGTGTTGATGTTAAAATGGAAAGATGAGGAAGAAGTAGAGGAAGAGACACAGAAGTTTATTCTTATTGGTAAACCATCTTCAGTACCTTATAGCCTTAAAGAGATTGTTCGCAGAGTTAAAATTGATGAAAGTCAAAGAGAGGTTAGGAAGGCTCGAGGAGAGATTGTTGAAAGTGATTCTGATATGGAAATCTTAGGTGATGAGGATGAAGATGAAGATGAAAATGATAAGTCTGATAAGAAAGATGATAAAGATGATAAGGATAATGATGATGATGATCAGGGTTCGTCTGGATTATTGATTGTGAATCCAAATGTTTAACAAAGAATTGAAGATTTTCTGAATGATGAAATCAATGAACAAGACGATGATCAACATCAAGAAGTTTCTACAACAGGAAAGCAGCATGTCGACCAGGTATTCCTCACACAACCTACTGTCATTTATTTGAATGCTCAAAATGAGTGGGAGCTAGAGGTACCAAGGTCAAGGGCGGAGATGCTAGAAGAGTTGGGGTTAGATGATGGGAAGTTTAATTTTGACATTGAAGATGAGATACCTCAATCACCTGAAAGGGAGTTTGAGTTTAGGTATGCTCAGGAAGCTGATAATTACAACGATGTGATTGTTGAAGAAGCTTCAGATTCCTCTAATGAAGAAACTGATTTTCATTATTCTGGAGTTGATGAGACATTTCCTTCTCTGGCGGAAATGTTCAAAGATCATAATGAAGATGAAATCAGGAGAAAGATAGTTGAAAAGATAACCACTGAAGGTGTTCCAAAGACCATACCCAGAGAGAATCTTGCTAAAGAGAGGAGGAAATGGTTCAAAGTGATGCCGAAGGAGAGGAAGTCTCTTAGGGCACTTCAGTATTTCACTCATAATAAAGATATTTCATGGGGTGATATTTTATCCTGGGGTTATTTAGAGGATCTGCAGGTGTATGCCATTCGACGGGAACAGGGCGTGCAGTATTTTGAGTTTCTGTCAGACATAAAGGCCCTCCCGTGGTGGGATGTTGATGAGCTTGTCCAAACAAAGAACATAAAGCAGTTTTATCATGGATTGGATGTGAAGCAACATGATCAACATTTATGGGATTATGTGAAGCAGCGGGCTAAGGCTGGATATCGTGATTTGAAGCCCCACCGCCCAAAGCAAATTGTCACAATGTTGAAGAACGGAGAGAAAGATATAACTTTGGATATCAAGCCTCCACGGTGTCTAAAGAACATGCCACTTCGTGCTATGGAACAAGATTTCTAAGAAGAATTTCAAGGATGATTATACAATCCTAGCACAGCGGAAGCGGTAATTTCTTTGTTCGACAAGTCAAAGGGGGAATCAAGGAGAATCTGCATACTAGACCCGATGTGGCTAGTAAACTGTTCAAAGAAAGACATTGATTGTTTGTTCTATAACAAGATTGTCTATGAAAAGCCAGATAAAGAACAAGCAATGCAATATCAGAAGATCGTGGATGTGTGTTTTGCTCAAGACATCAATTTTGGAAGGTACTAGAAGACCAATTGGAGAGATCTTGAGATTGATGAATTCCTGAAAAGGTACAAGCGCAACCAGAAGTTTAAAGAGATTGCTGATAGAGCAGCTGAACTTGGCAAGCGCAAGCTGATGAGACCGCTGCCAACAGATCAAACGCCGATCAAGAAACAAGAGAACAAGATCCCCAAGTGGGACAGAAAGCGTGATGGTGATCCGGTATACAGGAAATGGTGGATTGAAGAGGGGAGGCTTTTGAGACGAAAAATGTTAGATGAGAAAGCCAAACAAAGGAGATAGAGAGCCAAGGAACGAAGGCGTAACAGGAAGGAATGAAGACTATGCTGGAAGGAACTGCAGCTACATCCGAGGGGGAGTCTATTAGTTCATGCGTTTGTAGCTTCCGTCAGCATTAAGTCGTATTTTGTCTGTTTATGTCCTTTTTGAACAATTATGTTTATGTATGTATATTCGTAGAAAGACAGCTCAGGGAATGGCACTTGTATGTAAAAATGTTGACCAAAGGTTGACTTATGTCACTCGATCAGACAGCACTGTTATCCGATCGGACAACACTTATTTGTTCCTGAGTTTGTCTATAAATACCCGGGTAGGGTATGTCATTCAGAACTTTTGGAACTTTAGAAGTCTCTGTCTAGTCTGACTATATTCTGGCTCTTATGTACTTTCATATCATCTGAATAGAAAGATCAGACGGTGTTAATCGTTGAATACTTTGTCGTACTTCTGTGACTTGATCCAATGGATTCTGCACATTGATCAAGGTTAATTCATGCACTTTTGTGACAATTAGATCCTGTACAAAAGGACCTAACACATGATTCTGAACGTAGCAGGCTGTGTTTACTGCTTCTGCCCAGAATATGAGTGGAAGACCTGAATCTATCAGCATTGTGCGAGCAGCTTCGACATTCTGTTAAGGGGATCTTGCTGTACTGTATTGATGGTCAATTCCTTTGAGCGCACAAAATTCGTTCAGCTCGGCATTCTTGAATTCTGTCCCATTGTCACAGCGAATAATCTTTACACGTTCATTTTACTGATTCTCCATGAGTATTACAAATTTCTTAATCAAACCAGTAGTCTCACTTTTCTATTCCAAGAAGAATACCCAAGTGAAACGAGAAAAATCATATGTGATGACCAAACAGTAAGCCTTTCCCCCGATGCTGAGTACATTGACCGGACCAAACAAATCCATATGTAGCAGTTCCAAGACCTTTGAAGTGGTGTGAACAGGTTTGGACTTATGAGGCCGACGATGCTGCTTTCCTCGAGCACATGCTTCACATTTCTCTATTTGCATGAAATCCTTGATTGGTAAGTTCCTGACGAAACCTCCTTTCGCTAATCGATTCAAATTTTTCATGTTCAGGTGACCCAGACGACGGTGCCACAGCATAGCATCATTTCAGCAATTTATGAAAATAAATAAGTAACTAGATCAGTAGGTGCTTTGTTCATGTCAATTACATAAGCATTTCCTCTACGTTCAGCTTCAATTAGAAACCAGTCTTCAGGTATAAGAAATTCCTAGTTTCAAAATAACACAGCCACTCTTAGTGAAGAGAACTTCCATTCCTTTGTCACACATCTGTGATACACTCAACAGACTGTGTTTGAGCTCAGGGACATAGTTAACATCTGAAAAGGTGAGGACGCCATTCTAGATTGTGCCTTTTATGGTGATTCTTCTTGATTCTCCTCCAGCGAAGTTGACACATCCACCGTCGAATATCTTGATATCATTCAACTGGGATATGTATCCCGTCATATGTCTAGAGCAACCACTATCAATAAACCAAAGTCTAAAGATAACCCTCCATAGTCGTTCCTACACATACAACGGAATTAGTTAGAGACTGGAACCCAGGCCATAAAGACCTGAGTTTACCATCGCTATCTGTGTAGGTAACTTCGCAAAAGGATCATATGACTTTTATCGTTGTTTGTGGTTTTAGGTGGCGCGATAGAAGTTGATGGTTGCGAACATGGAGACTGGGATCTAACAGGATTTTTAGGTTTCCAATCTTTGGTGTCCGAGACACTTCCGTTTGATTAAAAAGATTTTGTCTTTTCTTGAAACCTGCTTGTTTTTAAAAATTTTTGGTTTTCCTGTTTAGCAAGATTCCACCTCTGTCAGAAGGCCTTGCTTTGGGATGTCGATTTTTGATAAAATGAGAGTGCGTGGCCTTCTGATGGTACATGTTCCTAGAGTAGTAGGGACGATGAACAAAATTTCTTGCGATGTGTCCCGGAATTCCACAATTAAAACATGTCTGCCTTTTTGAGAAAAAGACATCAAGTTCAGCTTGCGTTATTCTCGAGAACTGATCACTTCTTTTCCATTCATTTAACGCTGAATGCTTTCGAGGATGCTTGTTCTTGGATGAACCCGGCTCACAGTAAGTATCCACGACCTTACCCTTGAGCTTGGGTTCTGTTTGCTTGAGATTTGGGTTTTCCCTTTTTGTATTCTTTCTCTTTGGCCTTCTGTTTCTACGTGACCACTTTCTTTTAGGGGGAACAGATTCAGTTGACTCTGTTTTATTGAGGTCACTCTTGGGATCGATAGATGAACTGTCTGTTGAAATGACTTTCACATCTTCCTTTTCTTTAGAGGCCATGTTCTCAGGTGAATCTGCAGAGAAGGTTTCCACAATAATTCCTTCTACAGTTTCATCATCTGATTTAACTGTGGAATCGATTTCTATGGATTCCTTCTCCATAGTTTTCATGTTCCCATGGATTTCTGCAGAATTGGACTGTTGGTGCACTACATCTGTCGACTTCGTCTTGTATCGAGTCTTACATTGTTTTGTATAGTTTAGGGCACGAATTACAAGAAAACTGAAGATTGTATGTGATTAGGGTGTTAGGTCCGCTCATATGAACATTAGTGAGGAGATTCGCTTATATGTACATATGAGGTCCGCTCATATGTACATATGACACATAAGCGAACCTCCAAGCCTATATATAGTTGTCACTACGAGCGAACATAGTGAGAACTTTTTAGAATTCCATATCGAGGTGCTGCCGGTGTGAAGATCGAGCTGTAAACGTTGTCAAATCAATAAAATCAGTAGATTAAGTGAATTGCAAGCTGTCTCTACTTTCGTTTCTTGTTATTCCGCACCTGAAACGTAGTTGAACGCCTCTGAACGACTCATTCGGGTCAGATCATGATCCTACAAGTGGTATCAGAGCTTCAGGAGGAGGAGTTCTGCAGAGAATAGCTGGATTTCATCTAAAAATTCTTATTTCTACACCTTGTTTCTTCATCAGAACGAGATTTAAACAAAAACATGATAAAATTCAAAAATGAGTTTTGTTGTGAAAAGAGGAAATGATAGTACATCAATAGGCTGTCACAACATGCTAAAGAAATGTAAAGATAAAATGTGATAAACAATCTCACTGAGGATGTGCCAGTACGTTTTTACACACTTAGTAAATTGTGACGAGATATAAACTAAATTTCAAACTTGCTTGATCTGTGGGTTAACACAAACTTGGATATATAGGTAACTCCTGAAATCTTGTTTGAAAGGTCCCTTATTCTGAGATACTAGGTCTTTATGCTCAGTGATATCTGGGGTATTATCCCGGGACTTTTGCTGTATGGGAGTACTGACCTAGTTCCCAGATAATGCTTTCCGCAAAAGCTTGAAACATAGCTTCACCCACAACATGCTGATGAAACAATAAAATTGATAGTCGCTGCTGTTGAAATTAAAAGATCCTCTAAAGGCGACACACCAAAAGTCGAAGTCGTCATCTCTCTGCGTATACGGAAGTATCGACCTGAGCTCTCACGGCCCTCGCATCTAATCCCTATACCGATATCAGCTGTGGTATACTCACCTGTAAGACTGAATATTGGGATCTGGATACGGGAGTATATTCAAGTAGTGAGACACATGAATAAGTCAGTATCTAAGACATTAACATCGTATCTCGGATCAATTGAACTTTGTGTGAGAATTTCAGTGGACCGATATACTAACAATCTAGGTGAATTGTTTTGAACTGAAAATGTAATCAAGCTTAACGGTGTTAGTGACATGTCTCATAAACTGATATGATCCTCTTACACGAATTCACAAAAATATGTTTGTAAATATTTCATTTTTGCATTCTCGTGCTTTTACAAGTGGTGTCAGTTATTTTTTTTTTAGAAAAATCCAAAAAGATTTTGTATGTGTTTTACATAACCTTTTGAAAAAGTCAAAAAGATTTTTGACAACTGATGTAGGAAAGCTGATTTTCAAAATTCCGAGTGCTAAACATGATGACATTGTTGTGAGGGGGAGTGTGCTTTAAATGTCAAAATTTTTTTTAATCAACAAGTGGTATTATTTGGTTTACTTACAAGTGGTATTTGTTGGTTATACTTTGAAGAGATTATGTTTACAAGTGGTATCAGAGCTTCAGGAGGAGGAGTTCTGCAGAGAATAGCTGGATTTCATCTAAAAATTCTTATTTCTACACCTTGTTTCTTCATCAGAACGAGATTTAACAGTCGGAAGTCGCTCAAAATTTCACAGATTGTACGTTATTGCACATAGACAAATCCCTGAGAATTTGAGACCTAAAATCAAAGTAAAAATGGACAAAATTGAACTCGAACTAGGTTCCCCTTATTCAGACATTTGGTAGATCCGCTTCAATAATCATTCAAGTACGCTTATAAGACCATTCAAGACCGCTTATTTGGACATTTTTGGAGTAGATCCGCTCAAAAGATCATTCAAGTCCGCTTATAAGACCATTCAAGTTTGCTCCAGTGTCACTTAATCTGTTAGGTCCGCTCCTAAGACAATCAAGTCCGCTCCAAAGGTTAAGATCAAGTCCGCTCCTAGTGCACTTCATAGATCCGCTTTTAGTGACAAAGTCAGTAGGTTCGCTTATTCGGTCATTATTAGATCCGCTTTTCTGAACATCCTAGTTTCGCTGATTTGTCAACTACCTTGGAAAATGTGCTAAGTCATTATGGATACTGAATTTTACAATGCGTTTGCAACACCATCTACTCCAGCTGCGATTGCTCAGGTCATGAATTTAGAAAACGAGACGGGAACCACCCAAAAGCCCCCGAAATTGATGAGTATCGAAGAATATTACGGGTGGAAAGATCGATTCGAGAACTGGGTCCAGGCGAACCATCTTAGATCATGGGAATGCATCTTGAAGAAATATGTGTTGCCTCGAACAGATTTACAAGTTCTTAAAGAGTTATCTGAGTTCATGGATCAGGAAAGGGTTATGTACAAAGCGGAGAAAATGATGATCAGTTTGCTGCAACAAGCAATCAAAGAGGATATATTCATTCTGCTACAGCATGACAAAACTGCAAAGTCAATTTGGGATGCACTTAAAGTCAAATTCGAGGGTAGCGAGAATATGATAAAGAGCAAAAAGGCACTACTAAAGAAAGAGTTTGATCTGTTCAGCAGCTTACCGGGAGAGGGATACAAAGAAGCTGATTGAACGTTACTGTCACATTGTACGATCAATGTCGATGTTGAGTATTACTAAAGATCGTGAAGAGTGGGTAGATAAACTTGCTGATGCGTTACCACAGAAGGAGTGGGGAACATATCTGATGATTCTGAAAAACACGGGTGTTTATGATGGGTTAACGATTTCTCAGTTTATCGAAAAGATCGAGAGTCAGGATTTGGAACAGCAAAAGATCGCGAGGATGAATAGTCCGAGTGGTCAACATGATGTGAAGATGTACTATAAAGGTAGTATTCCAGTTCCTGAAGCTGAGAGAAGTCCAAAAATTCAAACTGCGTTCAGTGCTGGGGATTCATCAGAAAAGGCTGATCAAGGTTCTGGCAAAAGCAGCAGTGGATTCTCATCATTTCTGAGTGTTAATCCTAAAGATTCAAATTCAAGTTTTCAGTCACAAAGCACAAAAACGGGAAATGGATATGTGATTCAGTGTAACATCACGCTAAATCTTCCAGAAGGCCAAAGCTTTTCAGAAGACACTGCTAAAGACCACATGGCTCTACTTGGTTCTGTATTGTTATCTTATGAGCGTCTAGTAGCTGGTCGGATCGGAAATCCCATGCTCACCAAAGAGGATTAGGACCAAATAGATGTCGAAGAGATGGAATTAATGGATATCAAATGGTGTCTTGCAAGTGTTCTTCGACGCGCTGAAAAGTTCAAAACAATCACCGGAAGAAATGACTTTCTTGATGCTCATGTATCTACTTTAGGTTTTGATAAATCTAAAGTTACTTGTTTTCGATGTAGGGAGAAAGGCCATTTCAAACGGGAATGCAAGAATAGAGAAGCTAGCGGTGCTCAGAATCCATTTGGTAAAGCTGATTACTACCGGAAAGCCATTTATCAGCAGGTTGGTCAATCACAAGATTCACAGACGGCTCATGGTAGAAAGATTGAAGATTCTAAGAGAGCGTGTTTGGTAAACTTCAACTGGAGCAACTACATATCTCCTGATAGCAAAGCGTGTATAGTTGATCAAGATGATGAAAGACTGCCTGAAGGATTCAGCTGGGATATGTTCGTTGATGAAAAAGGAGAGTATAAAGCCTTCATTGCCAAGATTGTCAGAGAGCCAGACATGTTTGCTACCTGGATGAAGTCTATTGGAGTGAATGTGAAGAGTGAGGATGAAAAGTCTGTTACTTAAGAAGATAGCTCAGAAAGTTCTGATGAAAAGTCACAGATTTCAGATGAGAGAGAACAAAATGCTGTTAATTCAGAAAAAGAAGTTGTATTTGATCAAACACCGTCAGATTCTTGTTTATCAAATGCTGATTCAGAAAAATCTGTACAGTTTGATCAGTCTCCAGTTGATAGTAGCAGTGATGATGAGGAAGAAAAACATATCAATATAGCAAAATCTCATCTTTCTCCTGAAAGTTTTCATTTCTATTTTGCAGATCGCTTGGAGAAACTGAAGGAGAAAAGAGCTGCTAAAGAACAACAAAAGAAATCTGCAGATGATGTTAAAAATGTTGAAAGTGTTCCTGAGAAGATTACTGAAGTTGAGAAAGTAATTGAAGCTGAGAAGGTGAAAGAAGAAGAAAAGGTGATTGAAGTTGTGAAAACAATCGAGGTTGAGAAGATTGTTGAAGTTGTCAAGCCTTGCACAAAGTGTTTGGAAGCTTGCAAGGAATGTGCAGCAAAAGACGACATTATTGCTGAGTATGAGAAGAAGAAGGAGCAGTTACTGTTCAATCTCAACTATGTAAAAGAATCATATGATGTCTTGAACAAAATAGTAACTGGTCTCCAAAAGACAAACTCAGAGAGAGAACAAGCACTAACGATGATGAATGCAGTCATGATGACAAAGCAGAAAGCTATCAACTTTTACATCGAAGAAAGTGCTAAGTGGAAGCAAGAGTTGGAGACAGAAAAGATCGAGAATGAGAGAATTAGACGTTTGTTACAAAGTTATTCTAGTTCTGATTATCTCATTGATCGTATTTACCCAACTATTGCAGGAATGGAAGCTTTTCAAGACGTGAAGCCAAAAAAGAAGAAAGATTGTGGTAAGAAACCGACTGTTAGCTATAACAAGTGTCCGCCTCCAATTTGGGAAGGGTATTCTCCTGGAAAACCAAACGAGGAGCAACTTGAGAAAGCAGTCAATATAAAGCTAAAAACCAACACAACTGACGTTTTACCAGATAACATTGATGTCACGTTTACCTCGTCCGATACCGATCATGAGTCTGAGTTAATTAAAAAGGTGGTCGATCAGGTGTTGGATACTGATGAGGAGTCCGAGTCAAAATCTGAGTCTGGAGGGTCAAATTCGTCTATCAACAGTCAAAATTCGTCGGTTAAACGGTCTTACAGTAAAGAATTTTTATTATCGAAACCAAATTTGGATGATGAAACATTTGAAGTTGTATACACTTTAAATGATTCGGACAAATTATACTATGACAACGAATTTCCAATAAGAAGTGTTCGCTTTGACATGATCAAAAAGGTTTTCAAAATGACAGAAATCAATATTTCTGAAATAAAAGATTTAAATCTTACTGAAAAACCTAAAAAGTACACTTCAAGAGTTCAACAACGTCTAAACAAGAAAAAGGGTTACAATTCTGGTTCTGGTTTTCAAAAGAAACCTAACCACAATCGTAGCTACAAAAAGAAAGGATTAGCCTTTGTTCCACCAGAAAACTATAAAAATGATAAAAATTCTAAAACAAAAACAGAATTTGTGTCAGGTGGAAGCTCAGAAGATGAACAGAAGAAACCATTCTGGAGATAGTCAAATCAAGAGTTTCTTGCTGAAAGAAAGAAGAATGGAACTGAAGTGTTTTATCAAAGAGAGACTCGAACCTGTTACAAGTGCAATGAAGCTGGTCACATTGCATGGAACTATTCGACAAATGCAAAAACAAAACAGGGAGTTTCTCAGAAATTAAAAGACAAAGTTGTTGATGTTGAACCACCAACCAATAGACTTAAAATTTTTGAAAATTCAAAATATGAGGTTGGTGAGTGTTCGAAGAAGAATTTTTACAAAAAGAAAGAAAAAGACAACCAAGTGTGGGTTGTTAAAAAGAATGATGAAAATGTCGGCGATGAATCTGGTTCCACAAAGCCAGAAAAGCCACAGGTTGAGGAGAAAATTTCAGTGAATGATGATGATTTTCCATCACTGAAATTTGAAGAAGTTAAACAGAAAATTGGAAAAGTTGATTTTTCAAAACAGTTTTACACTTAAAAAAAGAATTTGATGTCGAGAAAACATTTAATGGAAGTGTAAAGAAAATTTTTGGGAAATGTTGAATGGGGAAGCAAAGGGGGTTAAAGATTTTTATGTGACTAAAAAGGCAACATACAACCCCACTGCGCAAGAGTTGAAAGACATCAAGTCTGAAAAGACTTGGATGGAAGTTTGTTTCCCATAGAAGTCTTAGGACTATGCCGGAGATCCCAAGTTCAAATCGTGGATCAGGAATCGGCATCATTCTAGTGTTTAAAAAAGGTTGTTTGAAAGTTTTTGATAATGTTTGAATGTTTGCAGGTGAAAGGACTACGCCGGAGATCTCAAGTTTATATCGTGGATTAGGAATCAGCATCATTCTAATGTTTGAAAAGTTTGATTGAAAGATTTTGAATAATGTTTGAATTTTACAGGTGAAAGGACTACGCCGGAGCTTCCAGGTTGGTAATTGAGAAGCAGGAATCGGCATCTTTCTGACTAATTTGACAAGTGGTAAAGAGGTTTCTGTAGATGTCTCATTCCTACAGGAAAACCTACAAGTGGTATTATTTGGGTCTACTAACAAGTGGTATTTGTTGATTATACTTTGAAGAGATAAATCAGGGACATTAAGTTGTACTTGATTTACTATACATATGAGATTGATAAACAAGATGATGAACCATATCCCCATGTTTAACAAGTGGTAAACTTAAAAGTGGTAAAAACAAACTCATTTTCCGTAAAAATCATTTCGATTAAAACAAACTTAAGTGTTTTGAGATCTAAATGAGAAAATGGTTTGTTGAAAGGGGGAGTTCAGATTGTTTTTGCCTAGTGAATGGCGATTTGATGTGATTCGATGTCCGTTGTCAAGTTTCTGTACAGTTTGTTTTACTTTTTACTTTTCAAGTGGGTCAAAAGTCTAGTAGTTTTCAAATTTCATTTGAAATGTGTTTGCATTTTAGGGGGAGTAGGGAAATTTCAGAAAATCCAAAAACATTTGAAAATTTGAAATAGACAAAAACATGATAAAATTCAAAAATGAGTTTTGTTGTGAAAAGAGGATTTGATAGTACATCAGTAGGCTGTCACAACATTCTAAAGAAATGTAAAGATAAAATGTGATAAACAATCTCACTAAGGATGTGCCAGTAGGTTTTTACACACTTAGTAAATTGTGACGAGATATAAACTAAATTTCAAACTTGCTTGTTCTGTGGGTTAAAACAAACTTGGATATATAGGTAACCCCTGAAATCTTGTTTGAAAGGTCCCTTATTCTGAGATACTAGGTCTTTATGCTCAGTGATATCTGGGGTATTATCCTCGGACTTCTTCTGTATGGAAGTACTGACCTAGTCCCCGGATAATGCTTTCCGCAAAAGCTTGAAACATAGCTTCGCCCTCAGCATGCTGATGAAACAATAAAATTGATAGTCGTTGCTGTTGAAATAAAAAGATCCTCTAAAGGGGACACACCAAAAGTCGAAGTCCTCATCTCTTTGCGTATACGGAAGTATCGACCTGAGCTCTCACGGCCCTCGCATCTAACCCCTATACAGATATCAGCTGTGGTATACTCACCTGTAAGACTGAATATTGGGATCTGGATACGGGAGTATATTCAAGTAGTGAGACACACGAATAAGTCAGTATCTAAGACATTAACATCGTATCTCGGATCAATTGAACTTTGTGTGAGAACTTCAGTGGACCGATATACTGACAATCTAGGTGAATTGTTTTGAACTGAATATGTAATCAAGCTTAACGGTGTTAGTGACATGTCTCATAAACTGATATGATCCTCTTACACGAACTCACAAAAATATGTTTGTAAATATTTCATTTCTGCATTCTCGTGCTTTTACAAGTGGTGTCAATTATTTTTTTAGAAAAATCCAAAAAGATTTTGTATGTGTTTTAGCATAAACTTTTGAAAAAGACAAAAAGATTTTTGACAACTGATGTAGGAAAGCTGATTTTCAAAATTCCAAGTGCTAAACATGATGACATTGTTGTGAGGGGGAGTGTGCTTTAAATGTCAAAATTTTTTAATCAACAAGTGGTTTATCATAGAAAAAGTAATTTGAGGGAGAGTTGTAGTTGGTGCACTTAATTTCTGAGGAAGAGTTAGTGTTGATGCTTTCAAATTGTTATTTTTAGAAAATTTATTTCTAGGTTAAGAATGTGCAGGAATAGCCAGGTTTCGATCTTGGATCTGAAGATAGAGTGCCAGGTCTCGATTCCTGAAGACCTCTGATTAAAGAAAACCAAGTTTCGATCCTGGAAATTAATCTTGATTTGGTGAAGGGCAGACAATGATACTGAAGACGTTGCTGAAGAACAAAGGAATGCCAGCAAATCGAGAGGGAGAGTTTGAAGACAGAGAGAGAGAAAAGCCCAGAGACAGATCAAGACTGAAGATGTGAAGACATGACATTATCAAAGACTCGTCACTGCGACTCGTCAACATCTGAGGGGGAGTCTGTTGGTGCACTACATCTGTCGACTTCGTCTTGTATCGAGTCTTACATTGTTTTGTATAGTTTAGGGCATGAATTACAAGAAAACTGAAGATTGTATGTGATTAGGGTGTTAGGTCCGCTCATATGAACATTAGTGAGGAGATCCGCTTATGTGTACATATGAGGTCCGCTCATATGTACATATGACACATAAGCGAACCTCCAAGCCTATATATAGTTGTCACTACGAGCGAACCTAGTGAGAACCTTCTAGAATTCCATACTGAGGTGCTGCCGGTGTGAAGATCGAGCTGTAAACGTTGTCAAATCAATAAAATGAGTAGATTAAGTGAATTGCAAGCTGTCTCTACCTTCGTTTCTTGTTATTCCGCACCTGAAACGTAGTTGAACGCCTCTGAACGACTCATTCGGGTCAGATCACGATCCTACATGGACTTTATGGATGTCTCTTCTTCACTCAGATCAACCTCTGAGCTCTCGACATTGGACGATTCTGGTAACTCAGATGATGAGCAGTCAGTGTCTAAGACAGTTTGACTGTCTTCTTTCACAATGCTGCCAGATTCTGATTGATTATCACAATCAGAAATACTCGAAGATTTGAACTCATTATCTGAGATTCCTAAATCCTCTGTTTGATTGCCAGGATCATCAGATGATCCCTGTTCGACAATAATTTCTTCATTATCATAATCAAAAATCAAGTTTATCATTACTGTAGGGAGCATCTAATGTGTCATTTGATGTTTGAGGCATACAGTAGCAGTTTTCTGACTCATCAGAATTGTTTTCTGAGTTACTTGAAACAGATGTCTCAAGTTCCTCAGATGACACATCAGGCTCTCCTGCCACAACATCTTCAACATTTCCAACATTCTCAACATAGTCATTTTTATCACATGCATAATCTAAAATAATAGCACCAGATTCATCAGTCTTAGTGGGAACACCCCAAGTCTCAGCAAACCAAGAAAAAACACAATTCCAAGCATAAAGGTCATTTTAATCAGAAATAACATTATCAGCAGCATTTTGATGTGATTCATCATCCTCTTTAGACTTCTCTTCAGTTCTTACTGACTCTGCACACAAACTAGAACATTTACTATTTTAAACGGAATCAGAATTTGGTGAACTTTCCTTCATCTCCTCTGCGGGTGCGTTAACTGATTCCGTTTTTGTTTTAGTTTCGGCTTATGTGTTAGTTACTATTTCATTTATATGATCGAACTTATCTGCTGATTCATTTTGAACATTTTCATTTTTGACAAAATTCATTGGTTTCTTGAAATCAGCTTGTGGATCATTTTTAAACTTAGATGGATCATATGCAACATAATCACTAGGCTTGGCATACATCATTTTGTCATAATTTTCCATTTCCTGCTCAGTGATTGGCAATTTGGAATAATTATGATTGTATGGTGGCGGAACCTGTGTATATCCCAATCCCTTTCCCTTGTTTTCTTTATAAGCAAGTTGCACATTACCCAAGTTACGAACTGTGTCACTGGAAGTGTCAAACTTTTTGATGTTTAACTCGTTCTATTGGTGCAGTGATCTGTCGTCTTCGTCTTATGTCAAGTCTCGGGTTCATTGCAGATCAGATTGGGCAAGAAATCAAGAGATTTGAAGGCTGGCCGTTTGAGAGGATAGCTGGTCGTTTGAAGGAAGACTTCCGTTTGAATGAAGATGTTCCGTTTGAAAAGTCTTACCCGTTTGAAGGTCATCCGTTTGAGAGAGACTGACGTTTGAAGTCGTCCGTTTGAGTGATAGTTGGCCGTTTGAGCATGTTCAAACGGCCAGGCAGGAACTATATATAGTCTTCAAGCGGTTGTCATTAGTAACATTCGGAAAACTGATACCGAGGTGCTGCCGGTAGTTTCTTGTACTGTAATCACTGTCATATCAATAGAAAAGAGGTTTAAAGTGTAATTCAAGCTGTTTTCAAGTGCGTTTCTTAGTATTCCGCCTCTGAAACCTACGAGAGCTCTTCCGAACGACTCATCCAGGTCGAAACCGATCCTACAAGTGGTATCAGAGCTCAGGACGAGGAGTTCTTGCCATATTCAGCTTGGAAATCTGATTTTCTACACCTTCTGTTCAAAGCCGATACTTTTCATGGTCATAATCAGCTCAAAACTTCACACTGTGTTCAGAATTGATTACTGACAAAGCCTTGAAAGTTTCAGACTAAAAATCAAAGTAAAATTGATAAAAATTGGTTGTCCGTTTGAAATCATTCGACAAAATGATGACGTCATGAGACCTTCCGTTTGAAACCAGGTCAATCGTTTGAACTGATCGTTTGAAAACAGTTCCTATCATTTGAAGTTCGTCCAATCGTTTGAAATTGGTTCCAATCGTTTGAAAGTAACCTTCTGTTTAAACCTATCGTTTGAAACCAACTTCTGTCGTTTGAAGAATACACTCCCGTTTGAAAATAGATTCTGTCGTTTGAAAGCTTCCTGCCATTTGAAAGTTCACCGTTTGAACCAACTACCGTTTGAAACTGTGTAGCCCGTTTGAAAGCTGTTTAGTGTGTGAAACATGAGTACCGAGTTCTACAACGCTTTTGCAACACCATCGAGTCCAGCTGCAGTTGTTCAAGCTATGAATTTAGAAAATGAGACGGGAACCACTCAAAAACCCCCGAAATTGATGAGTATCGAAGAATACTACGGGTGGAAGGATAGATTTGAAAACTGGGTTCAAGCAAATCATCTTAGATCATGGGAATGTATCTTGAAGAAGTATGTGTTACCGAGAACGGAGGTGAATGTTATCAAACAGATATCCGAATTCACAGATCAAGAACGGGCAATGTACAGAGCGGAGAAAATGATGATCAATTTATTGCAACAAGCGATTAAGGAAGATATATTCATTCTGTTAGAGCACGACAAAACTGCTAAGTCGATATGGGATGGTCTTAAAGTCAAATTCGAGGGAAGTGAGAGTATGATTAAAAGCAAAAAGGCATTGCTTAAGAAAGAGTTTGATCTTTTTAGCAGCTTACCAGGAGAGGATACTAAGAAGCTGATTGAGAGATAATGTCACTTAGTGCGATCATTGACAATGATTGGTGTTGATAAAAGTCGTGAAGAGTATGTGGATAAGTTGGCTGATGCGTTACCTCAGAAGGAGTGGGGAACGTATTTGATGATATTGAAAAACACGGGTGTTTATGACGGACTGACAATTGGACAGTTTATCAAAAAATTAGAGGCTCAGAATCTGGAACAACAAAAGATCACCAGGATGAATAGTCCGAGTGGTCAACAAGATGTGAAAATGTACTACAGGGGTAGCATTTCAGCCACTGAGTCTGAGAGAAGTCCGAAAATACAAACTGCATTCAGTGCTGGGAATTCATCTAAAAAAGCTGATCAGGGTTCAAACAATAGTAGCAGCGGGTTTTCATCATTTCCGAGTATAAATCCTAAAGAGACAAACACAAGTTTTCAGTCTCAGAGTACAAAAACAGGAAATGGATATGTGATTCAATGCAACATAGCTCTCAATCTTCCAAAAGGTCAAAGCTTCTCTGAAGACACTGCAAAAGACCATATGGCACTTCTGGGTTCTGTTCTGTTATCCTATGAAGGTCTGGTTGCTGGTCGGATCGGAAATCCTATGCTCACCAAAGAGGATTACGATCAAATAGACGCCGAAGAGATGGAACTCATGGATATCAAATGGTGTCTTGCAAGTGTTCTTCGACGTGCTGAGAAGTTCAAAACCATCACCAGGAGAAATGACTTTCTTGATGCTCATGTATCTACTTTAGGTTTTGATAAATCTAAAGTTACTTGTTTTCGGTGCAGGGAGAAAGGCCATTTCAAACGGGAATGCAAAGGAAGAGAAGCTAGTGGTGCACAGAATCCATTCGGGAAAGATGATTACTACCGCAAAGCTATCTATCAACAAGTTGGTCAATCTCAAGAACCACAGACGGCTCATGGGAGGAAGATTGAAGATCCCAAGAGAGCATGTTTGGTAGATTTCAGCTGGAGTGATTACATATCATCTGAAGGCAAAACAGCACGCATAATCGATCAAGATGATGAGAAACTACCAGAAGGTTTTAGCTGGGATATGTTTGTTGATGAAAAAGGAGAGTTCAAAGATTTCATTGCAAAAATTATGAGGGAGCCAGACATGTTTGCCACGTGGATGAAGTCTATCGGTGAAACTGTCAAATCAGTTGTTTCTGATGAAAATTCATTTAGTAGTGATGAAAGTACAGAAAGTACTGATGAACTTTCAGACAGATCTGGGGGGTTTCAGAGGGTTCAGATGAAAGTTTACAGAGTTCAGATGAGAGTGTACTGGATGAATTTACTTCAGAAAAAGTGGTTGTTTTTGATCAAACACCGTCTGATTCTGGTGTATCGGATGCTGATTTTGAAAAATCTGTAGAGTTTGATCAATCACTGGTTGACAAAAGCAGTGATGATGAAGAAGAAAAATATGTAAATGTTGCTGAATCTCATCTTTCTCCTAAAAGTTTTCATGTTTATTTTGCAGATCGCATGAATACACTGAAGGTTATAGAACAACAAGAGAAGTCTGAAGGTGATGTACAAAATGTTGAAAATATTGCTGAGAAGGTTACCGAAGTGGAGAAAGAAGAAGAAAAGGTAATTGAAGCTGAAAAGGTGATAGAATTTGTGAAAACAATCGAGGTTGAGAAGATTGTTGAAGTCGTCAAGCCTTGTGAGAAGTGTTTGGAAGCTTGCAAGAAATGTGCAGCAAAAGACGACATTATAGCTGAGTACGAGAAGAAGAAGGAGCAGTTACTGTTCAACCTCAATTATGTGAAAGAATCGTACGATGTCTTGAACAAAACAGTAACTGGTCTCCAAACGACAAACTCAGAAAGAGAACAGGCACTGACAATGATGAATGCAACTTTGATGTCAAAACAAAAAGCGATCAATTTCTACATTGAAGAGAGTGCCAAATGGAAGCAAGAGTTGGAAACTGAAAAGGTCGAAAATGAGTGAATTAGGCGGTTATTGTTAAGCTATTCTACTTCTGATTACCTCATTGATCGTGTTTACCCAACTGTTGCAGGATTGGAAGCTTTTCAAGACGAAAAGCCAAGGAAGAAGAAAGACTATGGTAAGAAACCGACTGTTAGCTATAACAAGTGTCTGCCTCCAATTTGGGATGGGTATTCTCCTAGGAAACCAAATGAGGAACAACTTGAGAAAGCAGTCAATATAAAGTTAAAAACCGACACAACTGACGTTTTACCAGACAACATTGATGTCACGTTTACCTCGTCCGACACCGATCATGAATCTGAGTTAATTAAAAAGGTGGTCGATCAGGTGTTGGATACTGATGAGGAGTCCGAGTCGAAATCTGAGTCTGGAGGGTCAAAGTCGTCGGTCAACAGTCAACATTCGTCGGCCTTGCGACTTGGTGAATGATGATAGACATTGACAAACCTCACACCGTGACCGGGGGGATTGGGCGTGAACTAGTAGGCCTTGCGACTTGGTGAATGATGATAGACATTGACTTGGGCCACAACAACTCTACGTCACCAGTTTCGGTATCTACAGTTTAGGGAGCTTACAGATGGGGTAGCTCCCCATGACGTGATTATAAATGTTTTATCTAAACAACTTATGTTTTTGGAACTAAAACTGGACAACTCGTGAACTCGCCATCTTTATGTTGAAACCCTACTGCATGCTTTGCAGGTACACAGTGACTTAGGAGCTTGCAGCTTGGGGATGTGTAATGGACGTTTTAACACATGTGTTAGGTTCTTTAATAACCATGAATTATGAACTTATGTTTAAACTATTTTACCTATGCTTCCGCTACTTACTTAAACTGTTGCTTGAACTTAAGAACTTTTGGACTTAAACTTTAGTGGTCACTAATCGTATTTGTTTTGTGAACTATACTACTATTATTTTAACTGTTCAATATGATTGGTGGCTGGATCCGGTCAGTCACACGCCTCGTGCTAGTACTTCGCATGTGGAATTTGAGGGTGTGACAGATTGGTATCAAAGCCATTGGTTATAGTGAACTCGGTTTTATAAAGGAAAGTCTTTTTGATAAAAACCAGACTATAACCCATTTTGTATCGAGTGACTCGCGACGACACTACACTCTAAGTGCAAGGCTCAACGTATTAGACATCATGGCTCGGACATGTGTTTATTTATCTGTTTGTTTAGTGCTTATGTGATACTATATGTACTACTGTGCTTAGTTATATATATATATATATATATAAGGTAAGGTTCATGCGAGAACCACCTTTATTGCTAGAACCGCGAAAACCAATGTGAACACAACCTAAAATAGCTAAAAAAACCTAACCCCCACCCCCCCCCCTAAAAAAAACCTAAAAAAATCTAATTTTTTTATATTTTTTATGTTAAAATCGCTACAATTTTTTTTGGCTACTAAAAGTAGCGATTTTTTATAAAAAAATATTAAAAAAATTGTGTGTTTTTAGCTATTTTTAGGCATTTTTGGTTGTGTTCACATTGGTTCTCGCGGTTCTCGCAATAAAGGGTGGTTCCTAACGGATCTTTGTCCTATATATATATCTGTGTGTGTGTGTGTGTGTGTATTGTGTGCAACGATCAAACCCCTTCCTACTTATTCTTACGACACTGCGGCGTTATTCTAACATTGTGTATTCGGGGTATGAAGACAATGAGCGGACGCGGAAAAGGGAAATATTAACATGACTCAGGATCAGCTCACAAATCTGATCAACACTGTGGCTACGACTTTTGCAGCCCACCCTGGAGGTCAACCTACACCTATGCAACCACGTGTATGCACTTTCAAGACTTTCATGGATTGCAAACCACTCCCTTTCAATGGTACTGAGAGTGCCACAGGCCTTCTACACTGGATTGAGAAGGTCGAATCTGTGTTCGCTGTATACGAATGTCCCACTGCTAATTGGGTGAAGTTTGCTACAGGTACGCTTGAAGGAAATGCGCTTTCATGGTGGAAAGCACAAGTTCAAATGCTTAGATTGGAGACTGCCAATGCTACTGCTTGGGAAGACTTCAAGAATCTGATCAAAGAGGAGTACTATCACAGGGATGACATTCACAAGCTTGAGAACGACTACTTTGAGCTTAAGATGATTGGATCAGAAATCGAGACATACACCAAGCAATCCAACTGTGACACCTGTGTCACTTCAAACATCAAACAAATACCAAACCAATGAAATATTGTATTTCATACTTGGGATTTGTAAAATATGTGTATCGTTTGTACATATCAACTCTTATTCGATTTCAAGCTTTAAATCGCTTTCTAGAGGGTTATACGCGCTCTCATGCATAAATATAACCAGTTTAATGCAACAAACACTCCGAAATAGTGAAATAGGCTTAACATACCTTAAATAACCTTTACATAACTTAGAAACAAGTTTTGGAGGGTTTGGTGTGTTGAAATCAAGTTTATTCGATCGCAGGGACTAATTGTGTCAAACTGCGAAACTATACCGATTTGTATAGTAACAAACCTTCCAGAACTTGATCATAAGTTAAATATGCCCTAAATATCCTTTACATAGCTTAGAAATAGGCTTTGAGGTGTCTGGTGCGCAAAAATAAACTTTTGGTCATTTAGGGACTAAAAGCGTCAAAAAGTGCATAAGTTTGCATTTTCGCGCATATCATACGTTCTGATATATCCGGACATCCAAAAATTTATGTAAACATTAAAATATTATGTTTTAGTGTTTGGCATAAGAAAATTCCATTCGTCGCTTGATTTGGATCGTTTTTGCGTTCGTTACGACTTCCGTCGTAATTAACCGAACAACGCAACCGTACGACCAAACGAACCGACATCCTAGATGTTTTTGAGCATGTTTTGAGTTCCCTATACTTTAACTTCATTTTAGAGCCTTGAAATTAGGTTAACGGGGTTTAAACGCATTGAAAAAGGCCTTAAACATGTGTAGGGACCAAAACTGTAATTTTTGAAACTTTTCTGAAGCTGGCACTTGCTAGCGCTGCGCGAGCACCAACTGCTCTTCCCGTAACACTACGCGAGCACCTCATTTGGACAGAAAGTTGATTTTCTGCATTTTTGAGCAATGGGGTCGAACTTGGGGGGTCTATTTTGTAACTTTTTCAATACCGTTAGCTGGTTTTGGGGCACCCCTAGTATCCCAAAACCATGGGCCACATGTGTATGATCCAGATCGAAGCTCAATCTTCGAGAAATGATCCTACCAGTTCTTGAATTCCTATAAATACCCCTCACCATTCACCTGCAAAACCCACTTGATTTCTTGAGATTTCTCTAAGTTGGAGGGCTAAACGACTTCATACCTGAGAATACTTGGGAAATCAAAGCTTGCGGGGACCCTTTGTAAGTACTCCTTCGTTCTTTTCATTCGTTTTTATCGTAAAAGTCAAACTGCGTATGACTTCTGCATTGACCAGTTTATGGTCAATGCGAAGTTCGTTTGAACTTCATAACGTGAGCGTAATCACGATGGTTATAGTCCCTAGTGACTATACCTACTGATTACCACGTTATCTAGGTGTAGTGACGAGTCGTAGTTTCAGCCAAAATACCTATTGTTGCGTATTTTGTAACCAAACTACTTTTAGGTATCAAAACCGTTTGTTTTGATATCAAACCTGTTTTCTAAATTCGTTAAACATGTTTTAACATGTTTAGCTCGTCACTTTAGGTTTAGTGCTTATATAAGGTCGTAAGGTAAGCGATCTAATCAATCGCTTATACTTCGAACCCGACCCGTTTGGTCAATCTTTAGGATCCGACCAAATACATTAGGTGACCATAGTTGTATAGGGAATAACCGTTCAAGGTTATACCTTATGGTCACTTCGTTTAAGTAGTTGTATGATAGGTAGTTTATATGCCTTAGGAAATTACCAAAATACCCTTTTCATGCATAATTGATATTTAAGCATATGTAACCCAAACTTTTGTCATTTAACTAATTATGCAACATAATTAAGTATGTTAGGGCATATAATACTTGTCGTAGGACTAGTTAGACGGTCCGAATGTGTTTTACGCGAGTGACACGTTAAAGTAGCGCAAGCTACCTAAACGGGTCATAATGGGTCGTAAGCACTTAGGTTAGGTTTCCTTTTCGTATGTAGGCCTTGTTAAACCATATCATATGAGTTCCCACACTCATTTGGTTTACGAGACCTCATCCTATCTGATCTTCCGTTATAGGTCCGGTTTATTTATGTAGTTATCAATATTAGGTGCCGTTTGATTCCGTGCTCCCTATAGCTTTGCTTGGTAGTTGGTCAAAGACTTCTAAGCACTCTCAAGTGAGTACATAGTCCCCTCTTTTACTGTTTTCAAACTGTTTTGGGGTGAAGCATGTGTACCTGTCTGTTATTTTCATGATTTCAAAGTATAATTGATTATACATGTTAATACTTATCTTTTGACAAACTGAATGATTATTTATGGCTTAAACACTGATTTTTTAAAAGATTATAAAATTAATTTTTGGAATAGTACTTATTTTTGTTCACCAGACCGGTTGGTAGTATGATATAGCGCTATAGGATTTGACACCCCATTCCTGTTGTCATGGAATGTCTGAAACCAATTTGTTGCTCCATCCAAATAGGGATTGCCTTTGTGGTATTTCTATAGTCTCAAAGGTGTATTTTGATGCACTAGGTCTGAATGAATTCTTAAATCACATTATTTTTGTATATTAAGTTATACTCCCAAAAGTATAGTTTGATATGCTCTCATATGGGATATTGTATAAAAACCAACATATATTTTGTTAATCATTAAAACATAGTTTGATATGTTATTTTCATAATCCAAAGCATAGTTTCAATATGTTATTTTCAAACCAAAACATAGTTTAATATGTTATTTATAAATCCAAAGTATACTTTTGATATACTACTAAAAACTTATTTATTTACCAACTAAAGTATGGTAAATATACTACTTACTTAATGACTGGTTTTTGGTTAGTGTTTAGATAACGGGACGGGTGTAATGCGATGAAAACATGGTAGATACGCCATTGGTAGTTCATATATATAAGTGTTTTCATCACATTACATACCATAGCGTTATTTAGTACGCTTGGGTTACGATTTTGGAACTGAAATATATTTTAATATATTACTTATTCGACTTTCTTAAAAACCAAAGTATATTTTTATATATACTATGAATCTTTTTATCAAAACATTGTTTTTCAAACAATATATTTTTATACAAACTTGTTCTATTTACTTATTTAATTTCCTATGCATTATTATTTTATATCATCTGATTTCTTATAAATGCTTTATAAAAGAAAACCATTTACAAGGATCATGACTACTTTTATTAAAACTTTTTTTAAACTCATAAGTGATGAATCCTAATTACTATAAAACCTATGTATCTCACATGCATTTTTATGCTGACGCACCTATTTTTACACATGTTTCAGGTCTACTTTGTGATGATTGATGATATATGCTACACATAGGATGGACTCGTGCCTTAGCGACTTTAAAACTTGGAAGATAATAGTTGTACTTATTTGATTGTATTAAAACAATGAGTTCATTTATTCAATAAAACAAAATTATTTATTCCATGGTTGTGAAACAATGATTCTGTTACAACACTCCCCGACGTTTCCGCCACGTTTTGTTGTTTTACGTGGTCGGGGTGTGACAGAAAAGTTGATATCAGAGCTAATGGTTATAGGGAATTAGGTTATTAGTAATGCTTTGACCTAGACTCTAACCTTCCTAGGACCCTAACACAAGTTATCTTGTATTTAGTTTTAAGACAATACCGTCGTCTATCTTTAGGGGACAACCACAATAAGAACACAAATTTCAAATCCGCCTTGAAAACTAATCATCTGTTCAAGGATGATTGATTACTAGGTTTTGAACCCCCTAAGTCTTCAAAATCTCGTCAAAGTTTGGTCTAAATAATGTGAACACGTGCAAACTGAAAGGGTGGGTGCCTGTACCCTGGGTCTTCTGTCTAAGGCTAGAGTGTTCGTACAAATCCGCAGTATCGGACCAGTCACTCTTACCTAGGAACTCTTGGGGTGAGTGTCCACTTATAGGCGAGCATGTCTTCGCGATACATTATATTGACCCATTTATTTTGATTAGTCACCATCTCATTTGTTTGCCTTAGGAAACAAACAAATGATTGCAATTTTATGCATTGTTGTTCTGTTTTCATTTCCCTTGTTTCCTCCCATGTCTCCCATTTTCTTCATGGTGCCTCTTCATCTCAACAACAATGTCCGAACTAGGTGCTGCAATTGTCCATCAATAGGCGTCGTACTACCAGAAGGCCGTTGATTTAGCTATCACCGTGACTCGTCTTAGGGATGAAGCCATATAAGGGAACCGCTCCTTAGAGCGATCAATGCCACCGTCATCATCCGAATCAAATACCTTGTTTCAAATGTACCCACGGTGGACGATGGGGACATTTGGTTAACATATGCCGCTTTGCAATCCAAAGCAAAGCTGTTACAAATCCTGCTGCTGCTCAACCTTCAAACTCTGCTTCATATGTCGCCTGGCATATCCAGCGCCTCAACCTCATGAACTTTCTACCTTGCGTATCGACTTAAGCACGCCTAGTGCAAGGTGTCGAAACACCTCTCGTTACACAAATTCCAAAATCCATATAGGATCTTTTTATCTTCACAATTAGATCTTTATGGATGATTATCACTCAAATCGGAGCCCTTAATTGAATTATTCGTATGCCTTAATACGTATATTACGATTCAATAAGGATAAATCCGAATTCCTATTAAAGATCTTTCTATCTCCATAATTAGATTCTTATGATTAAAGTGTCAAATGAAATCCACGGATTGGATTCCAGGGGTGCTTTAATTATCCGTGTCCAAAGATAACAAATTAAAGATCAAGTTAACTAATTATGTGATTATGTGCTTATGTGTTTTCTTATATGTTTTGTGTTTTTATGTGATCCATCCAAATCCTCATAAAATCTTCCATATCTCATATGAGGGATTCATAGTAGGATATCTAAAGGTACTATCTTAAATCCTTAATGGACTTCAACGTTGTAGTTAAGTCCCATGGGTTATAAAGTACTATTCTATAATTGGACCCCCTTGAGTGGTCTAGTTAAACAGATTGATTTGAAAATCTGGTTAGGTATATCATGTGATGATATAATGAAAAGATCCCTTTAAGTGGTCTGTTTAAGGAGATCGTACGACGGTCTAGTTAAGGAGATCATGTGTTGATCTAGTTAAAAAGATCGTTCATTGATCTAGTTAAAAAGATCCTTTGGTGGTCTAGTCAAATCGCTTCATGTTTATTCAATTGATTTTTCCCCTACGCATTATGAAATGAACTGTGCGGACTGTGCAAGGAATTACGTAATTATGGAGGCCTACATAATTATGGAATTCAGTGCACAGAAACCACAGGAAGTTTTTGTCATGTGTTAAGACCTATAGTGACAAGAATAATGATACGGGAGAAGTCCTGGACTTTGACCGATGTCATTTTATATTACACTCCCCAATTCTGATTTCAAGCACACACAAGTTTCCTATGATAAGTCTTCATGAGAAACGTTCTTCTGTCCATAGTTCGAAACTCCATGTTTTGTTACTACAAGGACTTCGCATTTATAGTTGGCAATTTCTCTAAGAATCCTAACATTTCCTAGAGTTTTACTTAGGGTTCAATGGATTTATTTGAAAGCGAAACCGTCACAGCTGTCTTCACAAGTTTCCTCTAGAATTAAATTTCGAGACGAAATTTCCTAAAGTAGGGGAGACTGTGACACCTGTGTCACTTCAAACATCAAACAAATACAAAACCACTGAAATATTGTATTTTATACTTGGGATTTGTAAAAATATGTGTGTCGTTTGCACATATCAACTCTTATTCGATTTCAAGCTTTAAATCGCTTTCTAGAGGGTTATACGCGCTCTGATGGGTAAATATAACTAGTTTAATGCAACAAACACTCCGGAATAGTGAAATAGGCTTAACATACCTTAAATAACCTTTACATAACTTAGAAACAAGTTTTGGAGGGTTTGGTGTGTTGAAATCAAGTTTATTCGATCGCAGGGACTAATTTTGTCAAACTACGAAACTATACCGATTTGTATAGTAACGAACCTTCCCGAACTTGATCAAAAGTTAAATATGCCCTAAATATCCTTTACATAGCTTAGAAATAGGCTTTGAGGTGTTTGGTGCGCAAAAATAAACTTTTGGTCATTCAGGGACTAAAAGCGTCAAAAAGTGCATAAGTTTGCATTTTCGCGCATATCCTACGTTCTGAATATATCCGGACATCCAAAAATTTATGTAAACATTAAAATATTATGTTTTAGTGTTTGGCATAAGAAAATTCCATTCGTCGCTTGATTTGGATCGTTTTTGCGTTCGTTACGATTTCCGTCGTAATTAACCGAATAACGCAACCGTGCGACCAAATGAACCGACATCCGAGATGTTTTTGAGCATGTTTTGAGTACCCTATACTTTAACTCCATTTTAGAGCCTTGAAATGAGGTTAACGGGGTTTAAACGCATCGAAAAAGGCCTTAAACATGTGTAGGGACCAAAACTGTAATTTTTGAAACTTTTCTGAAGCTGGCACTGGCTAGCGCTGCGCGAGCACCAACTGCTCTTCCCGTAGCGCTACGCGAGCACCTCATCTGGACAGAAAGTTGATTTTCTGCATATTTCAGCAATGGGGTCGAACTTGGGGGTCTATTTGTAACTTTTTCAATACCGTTAGCTGGTTTTGGGGCACCCCTAGTATCCCAAAACCATGGGCCACATGTGTACGATCCAGATCGAAGCTCAATCTTCGAGAAACGATCCTAACGGTTCTTGAATTCCTATAAATACCCCTCACCATTCACTTGCAAAACCCACTTGATTTCTTGAGATTTCTCTAAGTTGGAGTGCTAAACCACTTCATACCTGAGAATACTTGGGAAATCAAAGCTTGCGGGGACCCTTTGTAAGTATTCCTTCGTTCTTTTCATTCGTTTTTATAGTAAAAGTCAAACTGCGTTTGACTTCTGCATTGACCAGAGTTTATGGTCAATGCGAAGTTCGTTTTAACTTCATAACGTGAGCGTAATCACGATGGTTATAGTGCCTAGTGACTAGACCTACTGATTACCACGTTATCTAGGTGTAGTGACGAGTCGTAGTTTCGGCCAAAATACGTATTGTTGCGTATTTTGTAACCAAACTACTTTTAGGTATCAAAACCGTTTGTTTTGATATCAAACCTGTTTTCTAAATTCGTTAAACATGTTTTAACATGTTTAGCTCGTCACTTTAGGTTTAGTGCTTATATAAGGTCGTAAGGTAAGCGATCTAATCAATCGCTTATACTTCGAACCCGACCCGTTTGGTCGATCTTTAGGATCCAACCAAATATATTAGGTGACCATAGTTGTATAGCGAATAAACTTTCAAGGTTATACCTTATGGTCACTTCGTTTAAGTAGTTGTATGATAGGTAGTTTATATGCCTTAGGAAAATTACCAAAATACCCTTTTCATGCATAATTGATATTTAAGCATATGTAACCCAAACTTTTGTCATTTAACTAATTATGCAACATAATTAAGTATGTTAGGGCATATAATACTTGTCGTAGGACTAGTTAGACGGTCCGAACGCGTTTTACGCGAGTGACACGTTAAAGTAGCGCAAGCTACCTAAACGGGTCATAATGGGTCGTAAGCACTTAGGTTAGGTTTCCTTTTAGTATGTAGGCCTTGTTAAACCATATCATATGAGTTCCCACACTCATTTGGTTTACGAGACCTCATCCTATCCGATCTTCCGTTATCGGTCCGGTTTATTTATGTAGTTATCAATATTAGGTGCCGTTTGATTCCGTGCTCCCTATAGCTTTGCTTGGTAGTTGGTCAAAGATTTCTAAGCACTCTCAACTGAGTACATAGTCCCCTCTTTTACTGTTTTCAAACTGTTTTGGGGTGAAGCATGTGTACCTATCTGTTATTTTCATGATTTCAAAGTATAATTGATTATACATGTTAATACTTATCTTTTGACAAACTGAATGATTATTTATGGCTTAAACACTGATTTTTTAAAAGATTATAAAATTAATTTTTGGAATAGTACTTATTTTTGTTCACCAGACCGGTTGGTAGTATGATATAGCGCTATAGGATTTGACACCCCATTCCTGTTGTCATGGAATGTCTGAAACCAATTTGTTGCTCCATTCAAATAGGGATTGCCTTTGTGGTATTTCTATAGTCTCAAAGGTGTATTTTGATGCACTAGGTCTGAATGAATTCTTAAATCACATTATTTTTGTATTTTAAGTTATACTCCCAAAAGTATAGTTTGATATGCTCTCATATGGGATATTGTACAAAAACCAACATATATTTTGTTAATCATTAAAACATAGTTTGATATGTTATTTTCATAATCCACAGCATAGTTTCAATATGTTATTTTCAAACCAAAACATAGTTTAATATGTTATTTATAAATCCAAAGTATACTTTTGATATACTACTGCAAACTTATTTATTTTTCCAACTAAAGTATGGTTAATATACTACTTACTTAATGACTAGTTTTTGGTTAGTGTTTAGATAACGGGACGGGTGTAATGCGATGAAAACATGGTAGATACGCCGCTGGTACTTCATATATATAAGTGTTTTCATCACATTACATACCGTAGCGTTATTTAGTACGCTTGAGTTAATGATTTTGGAACTGAAATATATTTTAATATATTACTTATTCAACTTTCTTAAAAACCAAAGTATATTTTTATATATACTATGAATCTTTTTATCAAAACATTGTTTTTCAAACAATATATTTTTATACAAACTTATTCTATTTACTTATTTAATTTCCTATGCATTATTATTTTATATCATCTGATTTCTTATAAATGCTTTATAAAAGAAAACCTTTTACAAGGATTATGACTACTTTTATTAAAACTTTTTTTAAACTCATAAGTCATGAATCCTAAGTACTATAAAACCTATGTATCTCTCAGGCATTTTTATGCTGACGTACCTATTTTTACACATGTTTCAGGTGCTGCTTTGTGATGATTGATGATATATGCTACACATAGGATGGACTCGTGCCTTAGCGACTTTAAAACTTGGAAGATAATAGTTGTACTTATTTGATTGTATTAAAACAATGAGTTCATTTATTCAATAAAACAAAATTATTTATTCCATGGTTGTGAAACAATGATTCTGTTACAACACTCCCCGACGTTTCCGCCACGTTTTGTTGTTTTACGTGGTCGGGGTGTGACACCAGCGACTATGCTGCTCTCTGTCCCAACATGTCTCAGCCTGCTTATCGAAGAATCGAGCTGTACATCAAGGGCTTGGTCCCTGAAATTCAGAATTTGGTAACTTCAGTAAATCTCGCCATGATTCAGCAAGTCATTTGTCTAGCTCAGCATCTCACAGACCAGGCCATGGAGCATGGCAAGCTGCCCAAAAGGAACAGTGTTACTATCGAAACTTCTGGTGATAACAAGCGTAAGTGGGATGGAAACCAGGGAAAGGATTATAACCCCACTCAAGCCCCAGCTCAGCAAAGGAAGACTGAAAGCAACAAGGTTCCTCAACAACAGGGTGGTTACCAGGGAAATCACCCCAAGTGTAACAAGTGTGGTCGACATCACAGTGGACCATGTGCAAGAAACAAGTGTCAGCGATGCAACAAAATGGGATATGAGGCCAGGGATTGTAGAAGCCCTCATCCAGCAAGACAAACCAACCTCAGCAATAGCAGCATCATGGAAACCTTAAAGGTTGTTTTCGGTGTGGAGCTGAGGGACACATTAATTGGAATTTCCCCTAGTTGAATCACAATGACAACAACCAAGGAGCTGGAAAAAACAACAACAATGGCGGGAACAGTGCAAGACGAAAAGTCTTTGTGATGGGCGCTGGCGAAGCAAGGGATGATCCCAACGTTGTAGCGGGTAAGTTCCTACTTGATGATTGTAATGTTTCGGTATTATTTGATTCTGGAGCCGATGCTAGCTATGTATACCTACGTATTAGTAAGAAGCTTAAGCCTACGCCTACACCATTAAACGCTAAGCACGTCATTGAACTAGCTAGTGTAGGAATATCAAGGCCTCACACGTAATCAATAGCTGCAAACTCGTACTATCTGGTTAGACTTTTCTCATCAATCTCTTTCCCATCATTCTTTGATGCTTCGACGTCCTTATTGGAAAGGATTGGTTATCCAAACATCACGCCGAGATACTCTGTCAAGAGAAAGTCGTTCGTATCCCTCGTCCTTTCGGCGAACCCCTTATTGTTCAAGGCGACAAGAATGGTGCAGTCACACGCATCATTTCCTTCTTAAAGTCCCAAAAGTGTTTACTAAAGGGCCATATTGTTATTCTAGCACTCGTTACTGACACTCAAGAGAAGGATCAAGGATTGAAGATTTTCCCATCGTACGCGACTTTCCCAAGGTATTCCCTGAGGAACTACCTGGACTCCCTCCTCATCATCAAGTCGAATTCCAAATCGAGCTAACTCTTGGAGCGGCACCCATAGCTCGTGCACCTTATCGACTTGCCCCAGCCGAACTGGAGGAACTTTCTACGCAATTGCAAGAGCTGTTGGATAAAGGCTTTATCTGCCCTAGCTCGTCACCCTAGGGAGCCCCAATATTCTTTTTCAAGAAGAAAGATGGCACATTCCGTATGTGTATCGATTATCGTGAGCTGAACAAGGTGACTATCAAGAACCGCTACCCACTCCCACGTATCGATGATCGGTTCGACTAGCTACAAGTGTCGAGTTATTACTCCAAGATCGATTTACGGTCGGGTTATCATCAGTTGAGAGTCCGAGACAAGGACATCTCTAAAACTGCTTTCAGGACTTGCTATGGTCACTACGAATTCCTTGTCATGCCGTTTGGAATGACGAATGCACCTGCAGTTTTCATGGATCTTATGAACTGAGTGTGCAAACCCTACCTTGATAGGTTTGTTATAGTCTTCGTTGACGGCATCCGAATCTATTCGAGGAATCGAGAAGAACATGAGCACCATCTTCGTCTTATCCTAGAGCTTTTACGCAACCAACAACTTTACGCCAAGCTTTCAAAATGCGACTTTTGGATTCGCGAAGTCCACTTTCTTGGGCACGTAGTCAATGAAGATGGGATTCACGTCGATCCAGCTAAGATTGACTCCATTAAGAACTAGCCTACACCGAAGACTCATCAAGGGATTTTCGAAGATCACTCAACCCCTCACGACTCTTACCCAGAAAGGTATTGCTTATAAGTGGAACGAAGCACAAGATTCTACGTTTCAGATGTTAAAGGAGAAACTCTATAGCGCTCCCATTAGACCTGGCAAACGGGTTGGGTGGGGTCGGGTCATGGGTCAAAACGGGTTCGGGTCGAAACGGGTCAATTAAAAAAAGGGTTGTTTCGGTTCGAGTCGAAATGGGTTCGGGTCAAAACGGGTTCAGGTTGGAACGGGTTCGGGTCAGAACAGGTTCGGGTCAGATTGGGTTTCGGGTCGGGTTGGTTAATTTTTTTAAAGTGATTATACATCAACTTTTCCTAACATAATTTAATTAAATTAGCTTACAGATCTGAATTCCATCACCAACTTTTCCTAACTGGTGGTCAGTTCCGTATTCTGCTGCACATGTGATTGTATAACTGACATTAGGTGTTGTTTTTGTTTCTATATTGAATGAATAATTTAACGGTGCAGGTCGAAACGGTACACGTCAAAACGGTTCCTGTCGAAACGGTACTGGTCGAAACGGTTCGATTCGAAACGGTACAGGTCGAAACGGTTCGATTCGAAACGGTACGGGTCGAAATGGTTCGCGTCGAAATAGTGCGCTTTGAAATGGTAAGCGTCGAAACGGTGCGCGTCGAAACGGTGTGTGTCGAAACGGTACGGGTCGAAACGGTACGAAACTCGTCCCGACCCGAAACTCGTCTCGTGCGGAAACTTGTGTCGGCCCAAAACCCGTTGCGATCCGAAACCCGTCTCGTGCATAAACCCGTGTCGGCTCGAAACCCGACCCTAACCGACCTCGTTCCGATCCAAAACCTACGTCGTGCCGAAACCCGTCTCGGCCCGAAACTCAATTTGAACTGAACCTGTTCTGATCCAAAACCCGTTTCGTGCCGTAACCCGTCTCGTGCAGATACTTGTGCCGGCTCGAAGCCCATTCCGATCCAAAACCTGCCCCGTTTCTTTAAGACACCAACCCACATCGACCCATTTCTTTAATGTTGTCGACCCACTTTAACCCGAAAATAACAAGATGGAATTTCAAGTGATTGACCCATTTAGTTAAAATATCTTACCCAAATCAACCCATATAATTTTAAAAGAAACCCAAATTGACCAACTTGGAAAGCTTTGGGTCAAGATTGCCCCCTCTAGCTCCCATTCTTTCATTACATGAACATACCGACGATTTTGTCGCCTGTTGCGATGCGTCTATTCAAGGGCTCGATTGCGTGTTGATGCAACACGAGAAAGTTATTGCCTACGCTTCTTGACAACTCAAGATCCACGAATGGAACTACATAACGCACGATTTGGAACTCGGAGCAGTAGTCTTTGCACTCAAGATTTGGAGGCATTACTTGTACGGTACCAAGTGCACGATTTACACCGATCACAAGAGTCTCCAGCATATATTCGATCAGAAGGAGTTGAACATGCGGCAGCGCAGATGGGTTGAACTCATTAACGCTTACGAATGCGCGATCAAGTATCATTCGGGCAAGGCTAATGTTATAGCTGATGCCCTCAGCAGGAAAGAAACCAAGCCTAAGTTGTTCGAGCTTTATAGCTTACTATTCATTCCAATCTCCCTAACCAGATCCATAGCGCTCAAGTCGAAGCACTGAAAACGGAAAACCTTCCAGCCGAATCCATGCGGGGCATGGAAAAGCAGCTCGAACTTAAAGACGATGATATTGACTACTTCATGGAACATGTTTGGGTTCCATCCTACGGAAATCTCTGAGAACTTGTGATGGACGAAGCTCACAAGTCTCGTTACTCGATACATCCTGGTTCTGATAAGATGTATCACGATCTCAAAACCCTGTATTGGTGGCCTTGCATGAAATCTATCATTGCTAAGTACGTTAGCAAATGCTTGAGTTGCGCCAGAGTCAAGATCGAATACCGGAAGCCATCTGGGTTACTACAGCAACCAGAGTTGCCAACCTAGAAATGGGAACAAATTTCCATGGACTTCGTTACTGGCTTACCAAGATCACAAAGCGGAAATGATACCATTTGGGTGATCGTAGACCATTTAACCAAGTCTGCTCACTTCCTCGCGATCAAAGAAACTGACAAGTTATTAAAACTTGCAGTCATCTACTTGAAGGAAATAGTTGCTAGGCATGGAGTGCCAACCTCCATTATCTCTGATCTTGATCCTTGTTTCACCTCCGAATTGTGGCAGGCCATGCACAAGTCTTTTGGCTCACAGTTGGAAATGAGCACTACCTATCACCTACAAACGGATGGTCACACTGAACGTATCATCCAAACACTTGAAGACATGCTGAGAGCATGTGTTATTGACTTTGGAAATGGGTGGGAACGACATCTACCTCTGATAGAATTCTCTTACAACAACAGCTACCATACTAGCATTCAGGCAGCACCATTCGAGGCATTGTACGGTTGTAAATTCCGGTCACCTTTGTGCTGGGCGGAAGTTGGCGAAAGCCAAATTACCAGCCCAGAACTTGTACTTACCACCACGGATAAGATTGCCCACATATGATAACGCATGGCGGCAGCTCGAGACCGTCAGAAAAGCTAAGCTGATAAACATAGGAAGCCTCTAGAATTCCAGGTCGTGGACCGGGTTCTACTAAAAGTTTCACCCTGGAAGGGTGTGGTACGTTTTGGCAAACGGGGTAAGCTTAATCCATGATACGTTGCACCTTTCGAAATTGCCGAGAGAATCAGTAAGGTAGCTTACAGATTGAACCTGCCTGAAGAGCTGAGTGTGGTACACAACATCTTCCTCGTGTCTAATCTGAAGAAGTGTCTGTCAGATGAAACGCTCGTTGTTTCTTTTACGGAACTCACTATTGACGATCAACTACACTTCGTTGAGGAACCGGTTGAGATCATGGATCGAGAGACGAAGACCCTCAAACGTAGTAATATACCTATCATTCGAGTTCGTTGGAATTCACATGGTGGCCTAGAGTTTACCTGGGAATGGGAAGACCAGATGAGGTGCAAGTATCGCCACTTGTTTGCAAATGAAACTCCCAGCACTGAAGCTACAACAGAATTTTGGGACGAAATTCCAAACCTACAGGGGGATGATGTGACACCTCGTGGAAACATTTCAACACACTAGCTTGTCAGCGGTTGCGCTCTAACTTTCGGGACGAAAGTTCTTAAAACTTGGGGTAATGTGACACTTCGGGTTTCCCGCGCGTTTCTTTTATGCTTGTAACTGTGTGGAATTAATAAACGAAACTTTGTTTGATAATTTACTGAATTATTATGTGTTAGTTATTTGTAAAAGTGTAAACTAAAAATATATAAGCATTATGTATTAAATGTGAACATCATGTCTATTTAGTATGTGAGTCGAAACCATCGGTTCTGACTCGAGACCGTCTGGTCTTGACTCGGGATCTGCTGACTCGAAATAAGTGGGCTAAACACCCACACTAAATCTGGCCCAACTCACCAAGCCCAGTCGAAACCACCCTCAAACCCTAGAAGGGTGCACAGTCTCGACAAGGTTATAAAACCCTCAATTTTAGCCGGCATTCCAATTGTTTGGAGCATCAACCATTTCACACACATTTCCCCAAAAACATTCTCTTATCCACTCTCTCTCTCTCTCTCCTCTCATCCTTTCTCTCACTAAACACGCTAACACACTCCAAGATCCTCCTCTCTCCTTCTTTAATCCGACGGCAGCTTCAAGACTATCAGCATCCCTTGTTCCCGGGAGCTTGTTTCTTTGATTCTCCTACACACCTTTGTATTCAGACAATACCCGGTTATTGTACTACTTATTTCTTGATGTTTATGTATGATAAAAGTGTCTACTTGTTTGATGTTAACAATGCTTTTCCTTTTTTATGATGATATACAAACCGATTTCATAGTAATAATGTGCATTATGGCTGTTTAATGAAGTTGAGTCATGTTAGGATGGTGAATGATAAATGTTGTTTTGATGATAGTATATAAGGATGTTCTTGATATAAAGGTTATATATACATGTTCCTGATCCATGAAATGCATGTTATGTGATACGGAACAGTAATGAGCTAATGGTATTCATGATGTATGCCTGCGAATATGTTAAGGTATTGATGGGTCGGTTTTGATGAATGATAAACCTGATGTTTATGCATGATAAAACAATGATGAACTAGTTGAATGTGTTAAGAATGTTTGGATTAATGTGCATTTGATCTTATTTTAGGAGTGTTGATGTCTGTCGTTAGTGACATGAAAAAACCGAAATAAACTAGGTAGCTAGAGTAAGTCTGATATCGAACCAGAGGAGGATTGTGGAAAATGTCGAATGAAAAGTATTAATTAATTACTATTGAATTGGAAAATCGGTGTGATTGATTATAAGAATTATCTAAATTAACGAATAAAAATTGAGAATAAGATTGAGTTGTAATAACCAATGCTAAGAAAAGGTGATCACTCTGGGATAAAGATTCTGTAATCACTAATAACCTAGTTCTGATTTTATTGGATGCTATTGATTGAATAGTAAATCTGTCACATCTACCAATTACCTATGCAGTTCAAAATCTTAATATTAATTGATCAGATAAATATTAAAACAAGCATACATAGGAATCATTCAATCAACAAAAGCATAATTGGATTCAACACATAATTATAACTCTGACTGTCACTCAGGATTTGTTTGTCACACAAATTATATAATCACGCAAATAATCGGCTGTCACCCGACTACAAATCCAAATCTCGATACAAAACAGAAACTAGAATTAAAAGTGTCTCACAAGAATCATTCACCCGAAGTGTCCACGAGAGATTTAGCCGCTCATGATACTCGTCCGATCAAAAGCTTGAGATAGTGACGAATACATGATGATGTTGATGAAGAGATTCAAAAACCCCACTGCCGTCGAAGATGATGATTTTATATCTTTTCTATGTTTGTCGTCAAAAAGAGTCCACAAGTCCACAAGCCCACAAGTCAACGTCTCTCCCTTTTCGGCCCAAATAGAAGTCCACGTGCCTTCTTTTCTTTTAATCTTCTAAGAGTCCACCAAATTAAATATGGCCTCCAAAAGTCCAATCAATGCGTGATGTATATTTGATTATTGTGTTGTTCCAAAGTCAATCGCTCAATAGTCCACATATCAAAGATCACGTGATTTGTTGCCTCCTTAAAATTAGTGAACCCAAAGTAATGATGATGTCTATTGTGATTTTTAAGATGTTGGCATGTGATGACCTAATCCTCGTAAAGCATGTGCCGCCAAAAGCCCTAGTGCACCTCTTGGTCTCGTGAGATGTGATGTTCTTTGTTTTTGTTAGTGCATTACGTCTATTGACTTCGTCTTGTATCATGTAATAGGATAGGATAGGATATCCAGTGCACGAGGTTCGAGAATCAAAATTAGTGATTAAAGGTTGTGATTTCGCTCATATGGACTTGCCATATAAGCGAAATCAGAAACATCAGATTTCGCTTATATGAACATGTTCATATCAGCGAAATCATCAACAGTATATATAGGAGCACTGTTCTTTTGTTTGGTAATCGTGACTTCCGGAATTGTAACGAAGTGCTGCCGAAATCTGTCCTGGTTGTAATCGTTGTTAAATGCAATATAAGTGACAGATATTATAGTATCAAGCTGTTTTCGCCTATTGACTTCGTCTTGTATCATGTAATAGGATAGGATATCCAGTGCACGAGGTTCGAGAATCAAAATTAGTGATTAAAGGTTGTGATTTCGTTCATATGGACATGCCATATAAGCGAAATCAGAAACATCAGATTTCGCTTATATGAACATGTTCATATCAGCGAAATCATCAACAGTATATATAGGAGCACTGTTCTTTTGTTTGGTAATCGCGACTTCTGGAATTGTAACGAAGTGCTGCCGAAATCTGTCCAGGTTGTAATCGTTGTTAAATGCAATATAAGTGACAGATATTATAGTATCAAGCTGTTTTCGCGTCCAGTTCTCTGATTCCGCCTTTGAACCGGACATAAAGCTCTTCTGATAGACTCAGTCGGGTCAAACAACGATCCTACAAGTGGTATCAGAGCTCAGGAAGAAGAGTTTAGCTTGATATCATCCTCATTCTGACTTCTACACGTTCTTTCATCATTTCAGAAAGTTTTACCGGACAAAACCCGATCAAAATTTCACAGATAATAGTTAATTGGTCATAGATAAACCCTTGAAAGTTTCATACCTAAATTCGGACTAAAAGTGGACTAAAATTGACTTCGAATAGATTTCGCTCATATGGACACCTAGTGATTTCGCTCATAATTCAAAACAGATTTCGCTCCAGTGGACACCATTCCTAGAGGTTTCGCTCCAAAGACACCTAATTTCGCTCATATGTCAATCTAATTTCGCTTTTCTGGCACAATGCCTAGAGGTTTCGCTCCAGAGGACATTATTCTTGGGATTTCGCTCCAAGATACATGGGATTTCGCTCATAGGGTTCAACCTGATTTCGCTCATAGGGTTCAACCTGATTTCGCTTTTAGGGTTCAACCTGATTTCGCATGTGTGTCATCTTTCGCTCGAAAGTGAATTTTGTCGTGTCAAGATCATTTCGCGTTGATCGAGTGTCAGTCTATTACAGTTTATTTGATATTGATTGTACTGATTGTGTTTGTTTGATTATCTGTCCAGGTTTACATCATGGCTGAGGAATACTACAACACGTTTTTCAACGCGTTCACATCCGAACCGTCTGAGGTTACAAATGTTACACCAAAAACCATCACGAAGGCGATCAACGAAAACATCAAGCATGATAACTTTTATGGAACGCATTCAAAGCCACCAACTTTGGATAGCATTGAGGATTACACATGGTGGAAAGAACGGTTTATTAACTGGGCGAAAGCGTATGCCCATGAAAGCTGGTTCTGCCTGGAGTATGGATATGAAAGACCAAAAGATGATAAAGGCGAATATCTTTCCTTCAAGAAATTTTCAAGAGAAGATAAATCTGAATTTGGAGCTGAACAGAGAATGATAGCATTGATCCAGTCAGCAATCAAAAATGATATCTTTGCATTGCTAAATCATGATGGGTCATCTAAGTCTGTCTGGGAAGCTTTACGTGTTAAAGCTGGGGGGGGGGGGGAAACAGATTAGAAAGAATAAAATTGCCTTACTGAAAAAAGAATTTGATCTGTTTGACAATATAAAAGGAGAGACAGTGAGACAAATGATAGAGAGATTCTGTCACCTTAAGATCGAACTTGAACGTTTTAAAATTGACAAAACAAGAGAGGAACTTATTGATAAAGTCATTGAAGCATTACCACGAGCTGATCAGTGGCAAACATTTGTTTTTATCTTAAAAAATGATGCTTCATATGATGAAATTTCTCTTGATTCTTTGTTTGAAAAGATTGAAAGTCATGATCTGGAGTTACAGAAACAAAGCAAGATGACTAGCTCTTCACATCAACAGAATGTTGGCTTGTACTACAAAGGCAGTGTACCTTCGGAGAAAGGCGTTGGTTCACCAAAAACAGCATTTAGTGGTGAAAAGATGAAAGAACCACCAACAACGTCAACAAGTCATCATTCTGGATATCATTCATCTTCAAAATCAAATTCTGATGAATCTGAAGAAATTCTGTGCAACTTTGCTCTTAAACTGAAGAATTCTCCCGCAATGAGCATCAATGCAGCTAAGCAGCAAATGAGTTTTCTTGCATCTGTTCTGGAGTCATATGAAGGTTTAGTAGCTGGAAAAATTGGAAACTCTGAATTGACCAAAGAAGACTACGACCAGATTGATCCAGAAAAGATGGAGCTCATTGACATCCGTTGGTGTTTAGCAAGTTGTATTCGCAGAGCTCAGAGGTATATGGAGATTACAGGGAAACAATCGCTTGGAGGTGCTTCAACAAAACTTGGATTCGACAAATCCAAAGTGACCTGCTTCAGATGCAAGCAAAAGGGTCATTTCAAAAGAGAATGTAGAAATTCTGAAGTTGCTGAAGGAAATGAACGTCCTTTCAACGATGACTATTATCGAAAGGCGATTTACCATCGAAGCAGAGAAGAGCCAAAGTTGATTGAGGATAAACCGAAAGAAAAATCAAGAGCTTATGCTGTAATTTACGAGGATGAAGGTGATGATTGGAGCTCGATTTGTCCAGAAGAAGATCGTTTGGAGAATGTTCGTAAAATAGCTCATGGGAGAGCTATGACAGAAGAAAGAAAGTTTGTTTTTGTTGCTGAGATTCAAGATGAAAACAAAGACAAAGACACTGCTGAAATCCGTGAAAAAAAAGTTGAGGTTAAAGAGAAAACTCGAGAAGAAGTTTTAAGTGAGAAAACTTACAGAGAAAGAAACATCGTACTGAACAGAATGGATGACATGCAGGAAGAATATGAGATTGCTGTCAGCAGTAAGAGATGGGATAAAAAGAGAGAATGCTACTTCAACAGAGAAGGAGAACCAGTAGTTCCAAAGAAAGATATAATCTTTGATGATGTTCTTCTCATAATTCCTTCAAGAGCTGAATATTATAGGAATGTGTTGAAAGATGATAGATATGCAAAAAGGCATGAGAAAGAGATCAGATATGCCATGCTATCGTGTCTGAGAAAAAGAGATGAAGAGAGAATGAAAAAGAATGTTGAAGAAATGGTGAATAATTTGAAGAAAGTTGCTGAAGAGGTTAAAACAGAAGTTGTTGAAGTTGAAGCTGTGAAGGAAATAAAAAATGAAGAAGTTGAGGTGAATGAAGAGGTTAAGAAAGCTGTTACTGAAGAACAGCAGATTGAAGAAGCGGTGAAGAAAGAAGAAAAAGAAGAAAAGAATGAGAAGCTAGAAGCTGGTGATGCTGATGATGAGGTCAGTGTTACAGAAAAGAAGCTAAATGATGCTGAGATGAAGCAGACAGAGGCAGCTAAAAACACCGAAGTGCCAATCACTGAGGTAAATTCTGATTCTGAAAACATAAAATTGATTGATCAGTGCAAGAAATGCATGGAACTGTGAAGAGCTTGTACTGAAAAAGATGAGCAATTCAGAACAAGAGATCTTGAATTCACAAAAATCGAAAACATTTTCAAAGAAAAATGCAAAGAGATGTTAGAAAAAGAAAAGGTTTTTAAAGAAAATAATGAAAAACTTTCAGAAAAATGTAACAAATTAGAGAAAGAAAATGAAGTTTTGAGAGAAAATGTTTTGAAAATGACAAATGAATGCGAACAGAAAGAAATTGCTTGTCAAGAAATGAAAAAGTAATATGACTCAATGAAAATATCATATCACATTACAAAAGAGTCATATGATAAAGTAAAAGACGAAATGAAATATGCTCAATCAAGAATGAATTATCTTTCTGAAACAACCAAAGAGCTTAAACGAGTGTATGCTATAAAACAAGATGTTGTTAATTCCTATATTGAGGATGTTGCTAAGTTAAAGCGACAGATTGCTGATTTAGAACAGGATGACAACAAGTTAAAAAGTTATCACGTGTCGTCATATGTGCTTGAACGAATTTTCAATATAAAACTGGGTAATGGTGAGTCTGAGCAGAACAAGAAAGGCATTGGCTCAGAGTTTCATCAAGTTCCACCACCGGAAAAGTTTGCATTTTATGATGAGGAAAAAGTCGAAAAAGCTTTCAACATGGTAGACCAATTGCCAGACAACATTGACATAACATATTCCAAATCTGATGATTCTCATGATTCAGAGGTGGTAGGCAAAGTCGTTGAAAGTGTGTTGAAAGAAGAGTCTGTTGATACAGGTAAATCTGAATCACAGGATGAAGATGAAGGAAATTTTCATGATGGATATCTGAAAAACACACAATCCGAGAAAAATTTGAATGATGATTCAAAGGGATTGGTTTATACAATGATTGGATCAGACAAATTGTTCTTAGATGTTGTCTTCCCGATTCAGAATGTGATTTCAGAAAAGGTTGATAAATTTTTTAAAATGGTTGAGATTGAGAAGTCTGAGATTTCAAAGTTTGTGGGAAAGAGTCGTAAAGGTTCGTATAACAAACCTGGTTTCAAGAAGAAAAACATGAAGGCTGGGTTGGGATATAAGAAGAAACAGAACCGAAACAAAAATGAAACGCCAAATTATCAGGCAAAAATGAGTTTTGTTCAGGGAAACAGTTTAGCTGAAGAAAAAGAACTTAAAATTGGACGACAGTCTAATGCTGAGTTTGATGAACAAAAGAAAAAGCAACAACCACAGGTCAAAGATGTGTCCATGAGAACATGTTTCAAATGTGATCAAAAAGGACATCTTGCACGCAAATGTCCAAATCTAAAACCTGTGAATGTTGACAAAAAGAAGATTGATGTTGAGAAACAAAAATCTGAGAATGTGAGACAAAAGTCAACCAAATTTGATTCGAAACAAACTTGGAGGTACAATACAAACAAGTTTGTTTCAAATCAAAATTGGAAATCAAATCAGAACAGGTTTGACTCAAGACAAACCTAGAATTCTCACACACCCAGATTCAGAACAACACAAAGTTGGAAAACATCAGTTGATATGACAAAACCCCAAGAGTTTTGGAAACCAAAGAATGTTGTTCAAAATCAAAGTGTTCAAAAAGATTCACATTTTTACAAACGAGGAACTCCAAAAGGTCAGACATGGTCTGTTAAGAAACATGTGACTTCGGCAAAAGATAAGAAAGCTGAAGTTAAAACTGAGAAAATTTTTGTGAAAAATGACAAAGAATTTCCAGCATTGAATGAAAATTATTATGTTGAAATGCCTAAGGTTCAACAGACCTGTGCTAAATTGTTCAAGTAATTAAGTTAGATGAATGTGCAGGTGCTCAAGAATACCAAAGACTGTGAAAATGGAAACTAGAGCAGCCTGGCACATGGAGAGGAGGAAGAGGCTGCTGCTGGACCCTGTGTTGGTTGAAACAGGGAGTTTATGTGTTTTCTGTACATAAATAAACAATATTTCAAAAAATCCTAATAAAAATTGAAAAATTAAAAACCAAAAATATGTTTTTAGTTTGTTAAAATTTGAAAAACCAAAAATATGTCTGTTTTAATTTCTGTCTATAATAGAAAATTACAAAAATATATGTTGATTAAATACGCCGAAACCCTCACGGCTGAACAAACATGATTACTTTCACCAGATTGAAAAACGGTTTTCAAACTATGAATGTCAATGTGTTGTAAATCATGGGGGTACTTTATGTTAGAGTTTGTGCTAACTGTGACACCTGTGTCACCGCGACCATCAAACAAATACCAAGCCGATGAAATATTGTATTTCATACTTGGGATCTTGTATAAATATGTGTATGTTTTGCACATATCAATTATTGTTCAATTTCAAACTCTACATTGCTTTCTAGAGCATTATACGCAAACTGGTGCGTAAACGTACTCAGTTTAATGCGACAAATGCTCCGGAACATCAACATATACTCAACATACCCTAAATAACCTTTACATAACTTAGAAATAAGTTTTGAAGGCTTGGGTATAGCAAAAACAAGTTAATTCGCTTACAGGGACTAAACTTGACAAACTGCGAAAGTATGCCAATTTGAACTGTAACGAACATTCCGGAAAATGTTCATAAGTTAAACATACCCTAAATATCCTCTACATAGCTTAGAAATAGGCTTTGAGGTGTTTGGTATGCTAAAACAAACTTTTGGATCATTCAGGGACTAAAAGTGTCAAAAAGTGCACAAGTTTGCACTTTCGCGCATAACTTACGTTCTGAATACATCCGGACATCCAAAAATTTATGTAAGCATCCTTATATTATGCCTTAGTGTTGGGCATGAGAAAAATCCATTCGTCGCGTCATTTGGATCGTCTTTCGCGCTTATGCGCATTCCGTCGTAATTAAGCGAACATCGCAATCGTACGGCCAAACGAACCGACATCCGAAATATTTTTGAGCATATTTCATGTCCCCTACACTTTAACTTCATCTTAGAGCCTTGAAATGAGGTTAACGGGGCTTAAACGTGCCAAAAATGGGCCAAAATACGTGTTTCTGAAGTGCAGGGACCAAAATTGTAAATTCTGATCTGGGAACCTTAGGCGGGGCGCGTAAGGATTTACCAAATCCTTACGCGGGGCGCGTGAGACTGTCAGACAGAAAAATCTTTGCATTTAATGCAGTTTGGCCTTTCGTTCGATCAAGGGGCAATGCCCTTTCACCCAATCAAAAGCCAAGGGCCAAGTTCTGACTTACCACAAGAATTTGACAAGTGTACGCTCGAGATCGCGGCACGATATTCGATAAACGATCCTAACGGTTCCACTTTTCCTATAAATACCCCCCCCCCTTTGTTCCAAAAACCCACAAAATCTGATCTTAAGGCTCTAAGTTTGAACCATTGTTCCATACCTGAGCTATTTGATCTAGATTAGCACTCGGGGACCTTCCGTAAGTCTTCTTTCGCTCTTTTATCGCTTTTCGAGTCCGAAAGTCAACATTTTGTTGACTTTCTGCATTGACCAGCTTATGGTCGATGCGAAGTTCATGGAACTTCATAACGTGAGCGTGATCACGATGGTTATAGTCCTTAGTGACTATACCTACTGATCACCACGTTAACTAGGCTCAGTGACGGGTCGTAGTTTCGGCCAAAATGTGCATTCTTGCATATTTTGTAACCAAACTACTCGTGAGCATCAAAGCCGTTTGTTTTGATGTCAAACCTGTTTTCTAAACTTAGTTAAGCATGTTCTAACATGCTTAGCTCGTCACTTTTAGTTTAGTGCTTATACAGGGTCGTAAGGTAAGCGATCTAAACCATCGCTTATACTTTCGAACCCGACCCATTTGGTCGATCTTTAGGATCCGACCAAACACATTAGGTGACCATAGCTATAACCTTCCGAGGTTATACCTTGTGGTCACGATGTTAGGCGTTCCAGACGCGTTCTACGCGAACGACGCGTTAGGGTAGCCTAAGCTACCTAAACGGGTCATGATGGGGCGTAAGCACTTAGGTTAGGTTTCATTTTAGTATGTAGGCTTTGTTAAACCATATTACATGAGTCTCCATACTCGTTTGGTTTACGAACCCGCATACTATCCGACCCTCCGATTTTGGTCCGGTATATTAATATAGCTACCTATTAGGTGCCGTTTGATATCCCGTGACCTCTAGCATTATCTGGTTATTATACAAGGAATTCAAAGCAATCTCAGGTGAGTACATTGAACCCCTCTTTTACTGTTTTCCAAACTGTTTTGGGGTGAAACACATGTGCCTACTTGCTACTTTCATGCTTTCCGGTTTTCACATCATATACTGCTATGTTCGATAGTACATATATAGTACATGATTTCATTGTGTTTATGCTATGTATGCCCATTGTGTGCGTACTTAGTACATTGCTTTACATCACATTTCATGCTACGTACGCCCATTGTGTGCATACGTAGTACATTGTTTCACATTGCATATCTGTTGCATATGCTCATCCAGCATATGAACACATTATTCTACATTTTGAACCGTTGTACTCTACAATACATTTCATGCTACGTACGCCCATTGTGTGCATACGTAGCACATTGTTTCACATTGCATATCTGTTGCATATGCTCATCCAGCATATGAACACATTATTCTACATTTTGAACCGTTGTACTCTACAATACATTTCATGCTACGTACGCCCATTGTGTGCATACGTAGTACATTGTTTCACATTGCATATCTGTTGCATATGCTCATCCAGCATATGAACACAGTATACTACATTTTGAACCGTTGTACTCTACAATACATTTCATGCTACGTACGCCCATTGTGTGCATACGTAGTACATTGTTTCACATTGCATTTCTGTTGCATATGCTCATCCAGCATATGAACACATTACACTACATTTTGAACCGTTGTAACCATTTGACTATGTGAATCGTCTTACCCCTTTGTTTTCATGAACCGTCTGTAACCATTGAACCGTGTAAACCAGTTGTATCCGTTGACATGATTTACAGTTGACAATAGACATTTGACTATACATAAACATTTCTGCCGTTGTTAAACATTTCATCTTGATGGTTTGGTTTGAGTAAATGATTAAGTAACGAGGCGTGTGTAATATGATACAAGCATGGTGGATACGCCGCTGGTACTTCCTATATATAAGTGTTTGTATGGTATTACATATCGTAGCGTTATTTGAATCATTTCAATTCAAGACATATGACATTTTATACAAACAACACACTTTTCACGAGACATTGTTTTACAAACGACTTATCTTATACAAACTCATTTTTACATGGTTATCCGTTTAACCATACAGTGTTCTCATATTTATACATATCATTTGATCTTACCGTTTTTCAAATGATTTACAAGACAAAGCAAAATACGAGGTTCATGACTAAACATTTTCTCAAACTCAAGTCATGAATTCCGTTTTCACAAAGCCAATGTATCTCACAGGCATTTTTATGCTGACGTACCTATTTTCACATGTGTTTTCAGGAGATGATGCATAGGACTTATCAAGACATACTTAGGCGGACCTGTGCCTTAGTGACTTAAAACGAGACAAGAACTAGTTAATTTATGTTATGTACACTTTGATTCTTGTTCAGACAATGTAAACTTTCATGTTTGATTTATAAAACGAAACTTCATTTGCCATGGATTTGAAACAATTGATTCTGTTACAACACTCCCCGACGATTCCGCCACGTTTTGTATGTTCTACGTGGTCGGGGTGTGACAGAAAAGATGGCATCAGAGCCAATGGTTATAGGGAATTAGGTTATTAGTAATGCTTTGACCTAGTCTATAACCTTCCTAGGAACCTAACGCGAGTTTACTTGCGTTTAGTCACAAAACAATACCGTCACCTACCCTTAGGCGACGACCACAACAAGAACATAAATTTCAAAACCGCCTTGAAAGCTAATCATCTGTTCTAGGATGATTGATTACTAGGTTTTGAACCCTCTATTGTAAGGTTTTGAACCCTTTGTTATAAGGTTTTGAACCCCTTTGAATTTTCAAAACTCCCGTCAAAGTTTTGGGTCCTAAATAGTGTGAACACGTGCGAACTGGAAGGGTGAATGCCTGTACCCTGGGTTTTCTGTCTAAGGTTAGAGTGTTCGTACAAATCCACATAATCGGACCAGTCACTCTTACCTGGGAACTCTTGGGGTGAGTGTCCACTTATAGGCGAGCATGTCTTCGCGATACACTATGAGGATCTATTTGCTTTGATTCAGCCCTGGTGTTGTTTGTTTGCTTCATGATTCAAACAAGTGACCATCAACCGTGATTATGGTCAGTGATTGTAACATCCTATTCTTACCCAATACCATTTTATTTGTTTCCTTTCATGTTTTCCTCTTTTAGAATGCCTCCTCGACGCGAACACCAGATAGCAACTGCCGAGCTGGCAGAAATTATTGCGCAGCAGATGGCTGCTCAATTCCCAAATCTCTTTGCTCAATGGAACCAAGCCAACAACAACAACAATGGTACATGCAATTTCAAGAACTTTAACTCGGCTAAACCACTCAAGTTTAGTGGTTCTGAGGGAGCAACTGGGCTTCTCCAATGGTTCGAGAGCATCAAGAATACCTTTCGCCACGTGCAGTGTCCGGAAAATCGCAAGGTCGAGTTTTCTTGGAGTGTGTTTCAGAAGAGGGCTCTTACATGGTGGAACGGGGTAATGAGAGACCGTGGTGCAGATGTTGCTCTAGCACAAACATGGGCTGAACTGAGAGCACTTATGATGAGAGAGTTTTGTCCTCGTCATGAACAACGAGCGTTGGAGAAGGAGTTTGATGATTTGAAACAAGATAGTGGCGAACACAGGGCATATACTGATAGGTTTGAGGAGTTGAGTCTACTTTGCCCGACTATGGTCGCCCCACTCGACAAGGCTATCGAAAGGTACATCGACGGCCTGCCTGACTCGGTACAAGACATTGTCACTGGTAGCAACCCTACCACACTCCGTCAGGCCATTGAGCTATCTGCAACCTTGACTGAATCGCAGATCAGAAAGCATAAACTTTTTCGAAAAGGTAACAAGAAATCGGCCGGGGAATCGAACCCAATCGAGGAATCAAAGACCATGGATGAACAGACTGAATCTCCTAAGAAGTCAAGGAAGCGAAAGGCTTCTCAGAACTTCGCCGTGGTCGCTCACAATGGTCAAGCCGTCCCCAACCAACCAGCTCAACCCCCTGCTAGAAAACCATACAATGGAACTGCACCCTTATGCAACCAATGTAGCCTCCATCATCACGCCAATTTACAGTGCCGCAAATGCCAAACTTGTGGACTCATAGGCCATACAACAAGAATCTACCCAGCTGCAGCTGCACCAAACCAAGCTGGCAACAATCCCGCTCAAGGTCGTTTCCTACCAGGTTCTTGTTTCAACTGTGGCGAGATGGGTCATTTCCGAAGAAATTGCCCAAAGCTTGCTAATGCAAATCCAGCACAAGGATGATCACCCGACTGACTAGAAGACAACATCGTTTAGAAATAATCATATGTATTAAGTTTCTTTTGTTGTCAAGATCCAAGGAACAGTTGATATCGTTGTTTATAAATAAATCTTTCATTTACATTGCAATGTATTTCGATGGTTGCATGTATAAACGACATATCCCTTGCAATACCGACAATCAAGGAACCGTATTCCTTGAAGAACAAACTACCCCCAAAATTCTCCCATTCTATAATCGCTTGCGTCTTCCACGGAATTCCTAAGTACCCGTTTATTCTAAGGAAACGAAGTACAAGGCGCAGGTTACAACACAAGACGAATACCCAAGGTACCACTATAAATCCTTAATAGGGTACCTAGGAATTTCCCGTAAGTCTTTAATTGTTGTATACCTTCATTCGAATGTGGTGATTCCTTGTAATCAAAAATCGAATTTTGGGAGATCTTTCTATCTTCTCAGATAGATTCCAGTGAACCTTGAGATCCGTCGACAGGTTTCCATATCCGTATTCAATCGATAACAAGTTAATAACAAATTATGATCAAATTAAACAATTATGTGACCATGTGCTTATGTGTTTCCTTATGTATTATTGTGTGATCCAAATTATGTTATCCAAATCTTCGTAGAATCTTACATATCCGTGTACAAGAGATTCATAGTAGGATGCCCAAAGGTATTACTTAAAATCCTCAATGGACTTCTATGTTATAGTTAAGTCCCTCGGATTATAAAGTACTACTTCATAATTAGACCCCTTGAGTGGTCTAGCTAAACAGATTCATCCAAAAAACTGGTTAGGGATATCATGTGATGATATAGCTGAAAGGACTCCTTGGTGGCCTAACCAAGAGGATCCCCTGTCGATCTAATTAAAAGGAACCGATGGAAGTCTAGTCACCCTCGTCACAAGTTTGATATCCTTCCCCAAAACATTACAAAACAAACTGTGCGGACTGTGCAAGGGATTACGTAATTATGGATGCATACATAATTATGGAATTTAGTGCACAGAAATCACAGCAAGTTCTGTCATGTGTCTAGAGATAACCCTATTCATTTCCAATTCTGATGAAGCATCCGTTGAGGAAAAATGAACTAGCTATTCATTTTTTGCTTCTGAAGAATATCCGTTGAGGAAATGAATATCCGTTTATCCTTCATTTCCAAATCTGAAGAATACCCGTCGAGGAAGATGACCCCGTTTATTCATTTTCGTTTCTGAAGATTATCCGTTGAGGAAATGAATATCCGTTGTGTAATACTTCATTTCCAACTCTGAGGAAGCAACCGTTGAAGATGACTCCGTTAGTTCATTTTCGTTTCTGAAGATTATCCGTTGAGGAAATGAATATCCGTTGTGTAATCCTTCATTTCCAACTCTGAGGAAGCAACCATTGAAGATGACTCCGTTAGCTCATTTTCGTTTCTGAAGATTTATCCGTTGAGGAAATGAATATCCGTTGTGTAATCCTTCATTTCCAACTCTGAGGAAGCAACCGTTGAAGATGACTCCGTTAGTTCATTTTCGTTTCTGAAGATTATCCGTTGAGGAAATGAATATCCGTTGTGTAATACTTCATTTCCAACTCTGAGGAAGCAACCGTTGAAGATGACCCCGTTTGTTCATTTTCGTTTCTGAAGATTATCCGTTGAGGAAATGAATATCCGTTGTGTAATCCTTCATTTCCAACTCTGAGGAAGCAACCGTCGAAGATGACTCCGTTTGTTCATTTTCGTTTCTGAAGATTATCCGTTGAGGAAATGAATATCCGTTGTGTAACCTTCATTTCCAATTATGATGAAGCAACCATTGAAAATGACCCGTCTGTTCATTTTCGTTTCGGAAGAATGACCATTAAGGAAATGACAAGATATTGCCTTACATATCACTGGTGGTTATTTGGCAAATTCACAAATAGACTCCTACGAATAAATTTCGGGACGAAATTTCCTAAAGTAGGGGAGACTGTGACACCTGTGTCACCGCGACCATCAAACAAATACCAAGCCGATGAAATATTGTATTTCATACTTGGGATCTTGTATAAATATGTGTATGTTTTGCACATATCAATTATTGTTCAATTTCAAACTCTACATTGCTTTCTAGAGCATTATACGCAAACTGGTGCGTAAACGTACTCAGTTTAATGCGACAAATGCTCCGGAACATCAACATATACTCAACATACCCTAAATAACCTTTACATAACTTAGAAATAAGTTTTGAAGGCTTGGGTATAGCAAAAACAAGTTAATTCGCTTACAGGGACTAAACTTGACAAACTGCGAAAGTATGCCAATTTGAACTGTAACGAACATTCTGGAACATGTTCATAAGTTAAACATACCTTAAATATCCTCTACATAGCTTAGAAATAGGCTTTGAGGTGTTTGGTATGCTAAAACAAACTTTTGGATCATTCAGGGACTAAAAGTGTCAAAAAGTGCACAAGTTTGCACTTTCGCGCATAACTTACGTTCTGAATACATCCGGACATCCAAAAATTTATGTAAGCATCCTTATATTATGCCTTAGTGTTGGGCATGAGAAAAATCCATTCGTCGCGTCATTTGGATCGTCTTTCGCGCTTATGCGCATTCCGTCGTAATTAAGCGAACATCGCAATCGTACGGCCAAACGAACCGACATCCGAAATATTTTTGAGCATATTTCATGTCCCCTACACATTAACTTCATCTTAGAGCCTTGAAATGAGGTTAACGGGGCTTAAACGTGCCAAAAATGGGCCAAAATACGTGTTTCTGAAGTGCAGGGACCAAAATTGTAAATTCTGATCTGGGAACCCTAGGCGGGGCGCGTAAGGATTTACCAAATCCTTACGCGGGGCGCGTGAGACTGTCAGACAGAAAAATCTTTGCATTTAATGCAGTTTGGCCTTTCGTTCGATCAAGGGGCAATGCCCTTTCACCCAATCAGGAGCCAAGGGCCAAGTTCTGACTTACCACAAGAATTTGACAAGTGTACGCTCGAGATCGCGGCACGATATTCGATAAACGATCCTAACAGTTCCACTTTTCCTATAAATACCCCCCCCCCTTTGTTCCAAAAACCCACAAAATCTGATATTAAGGCTCTAAGTTGGAACCATTGTTCCATACCTGAGCTATTTGATCTAGATTAGCACTCGGGGACCTTCCGTAAGTCTTCTTTCGCTCTTTTATCGCTTTTCGAGTCCGAAAGTCAACATTTTGTTGACTTTCTGCATTGACCAGCTTATGGTCGATGCGAAGTTCATGGAACTTCATAACGTGAGCGTGATCACGATGGTTATAGTCCGTAGTGACTATACCTACTGATCACCACGTTAACTAGGCTCAGTGACGGGTCGTAGTTTCGGCCAAAATGTGCATTCTTGCATATTTTGTAACCAAACTACTCGTGAGCATCAAAGCCGTTTGTTTTGATGTCAAACCTGTTTTCTAAACTTAGTTAAGCATGTTCTAACATGCTTAGCTCGTCACTTTTAGTCTAGTGCTTATACAGGGTCGTAAGGTAAGCGATCTAAACCATCGCTTATACTTTCGAACCCGACCCATTTGGTCGATCTTTAGGATCCGACCAAACACATTAGGTGACCATAGCTATAACCTTCCGAGGTTATACCTTGTGGTCACGATGTTAGGCGTTCCAGACGCGTTCTACGCGAACGACGCGTTAGGGTAGCCTAAGCTACCTAAACGGGTCATGATGGGGCGTAAGCACTTAGGTTAGGTTTCATTTTAGTATGTAGGCTTTGTTAAACCATATTACATGAGTCTCCATACTCGTTTGGTTTACGAACCCGCATACTATCCGACCCTCCGATTTTGGTCCGGTATATTAATATAGCTACCTATTAGGTGCTGTTTGATATCCCGTGACCTCTAGCATTATCTGGTTATTATACAAGGAATTCAAAGCAATCTCAGGTGAGTACATTGAACCCCTCTTTTACTGTTTTACAAACTGTTTTGGGGTGAAACACATGTGCCTACTTGCTACTTTCATGCTTTCCGGTTTTCACATCATATACTGCTATGTTCGATAGTACATATATAGTACATGATTTCATTGTGTTTATGCTATGTATGCCCATTGTGTGCGTACTTAGTACATTGCTTTACATCACATTTCATGCTACGTACGCCCATTGTGTGCATACGTAGTACATTGTTTCACATTGCATATCTGTTGCATATGCTCATCCAGCATATGAACACATTATTCTACATTTTGAACCGTTGTACTCTACAATACATTTCTTGCTACGTACGCCCATTGTGTGCATACGTAGCACATTGTTTCACATTGCATATCTGTTGCATATGCTCATCCAGCATATGAACACATTATTCTACATTTTGAACCGTTGTACTCTACAATACATTTCATGCTACGTACGCCCATTGTGTGCATACGTAGTACATTGTTTCACATTGCATATCTGTTGCATATGCTCATCCAGCATATGAACACAGTATACTACATTTTGAACCGTTGTACTCTACAATACATTTCATGCTACGTACGCCCATTGTGTGCATACGTAGTACATTGTTTCACATTGCATTTCTGTTGCATATGCTCATCCAGCATATGAACACATTACACTACATTTTGAACCGTTGTAACCATTTGACTATGTGAATCGTCTTACCCCTTTGTTTTCATGAACCGTCTGTAACCATTGAACCGTGTAAACCAGTTGTATCCGTTGACATGATTTACAGTTGACAATAGACATTTGACTATACATAAACATTTCTGCCGTTGTTAAACATTTCATCTTGATGGTTTGGTTTGAGTAAATGATTAAGTAACGAGGCGTGTGTAATATGATACAAGCATGGTGGATACGCCGCTGGTACTTCCTATATATAAGTGTTTGTATGGTATTACATATCGTAGCGTTATTTGAATCATTTCAATTCAAGACATATGACATTTTATACAAACAACACACTTTTCACGAGACATTGTTTTACAAACGACTTATCTTATACAAACTCATTTTTACATGGTTATCCGTTTAACCATACAGTGTTCTCATATTTATACATATCATTTGATCTTACCGTTTTTCAAATGATTTACAAGACAAAGCAAAATACGAGGTTCATGACTAAACATTTTCTCAAACTCAAGTCATGAATTCCGTTTTCACAAAGCCAATGTATCTCACAGGCATTTTTATGCTGACGTACCTATTTTCACATGTGTTTTCAGGAGATGATGCATAGGACTTATCAAGACATACTTAGGCGGACCTGTGCCTTAGTGACTTAAAACGAGACAAGAACTAGTTAATTTATGTTATGTACACTTTGATTCTTGTTCAGACAATGTAAACTTTCATGTTTGATTTATAAAACGAAACTTCATTTGCCATGGATTTGAAACAATTGATTCTGTTACAACACTCCCCGACGATTCCGCCACGTTTTGTATGTTCTACGTGGTCGGGGTGTGACACTAACTGTGCTATATAGTATGTTATATTTTCTGTAATTCGGTACACGAGAAGCAGAACATGGATGGCGAGACAAAGCTATCAGCATCGTGTTGTCAAATTTTCTTTAATGGTTTTGCATTTTAGGGGGAGAAAAATTGTCAGAAAATACAAAAACATTAGAAAATTTGAAAAAGCCAAAAACATGATAAAATTCAAAAATTTGAGTTTTTGCGTATAAAGAGGAAATGATAGTACATCAGTAGACAGTTACAGTATGCTAAAGAATTGTAATTTTTAAATAGTGTTAAACAGTCTCACTGATGATATGTCGATAGGTTTTTTATACATTTAGTAAACTTTTTTGGGATATAAACCTAAATTCAAACACTTGCTTATTTCGTGGGGAACACTACTTGGATATATAGGTAACCCCTGGAATCTCGTTTGAAAGGTCCCTTATTCTGAGATACTAGGTCTTTATACTCAGTGAATATCTGGGGTATTATTCCAGGACTTCTGCTGAATGGAAGTTCTGACCTAGTCCCTGAATAATACTTTCCGCAAATGCTCGAAACATAGCATCGCCCTCAGCAAGCTGATGAAACAATAAAATTGATAGTCGCTGTTGTTGTAACTAAAAGATCCTCTAAAGGGGACACACCATGAAGTCGAAGCCGTTATCTCTCTGCGTATACGGAAGTATCGACCTGAGCTCTCACGACCCTCACATCTAACCCCTTACAGATATCATCTGTGGTATACTCACCTGTAAGACTGAATATTGGGATCTAGATACGAGAGTATATTCAAGAGGTGGGACACATGAATGAGTTTAAGTTCTTAAAACATCTAATTTGTATCCTGAATCAGTTGAAATTTGTGTGAAAATTTAAGTGGATCAGTATATCGACTATCTAAGTGAATTGTTTAATTCTTAATGTGTAACTAAGCTCAATGGTACTTGTGACTTGTCAAAAAAACTGATATGATCCTCTGACGCATACTCAAACAAAAATATTGTCTGTAAATATGTTTGTACATATTTCTTTACCGCTTTATATTTTCAGGAAAATTCAAAAAGATTTTGATTTTTGTTTTATTTTCGACAACTGATGTCTGAAATGCTGAGTTTCAAAATCTAAGTAAGTTGATTGTGTTTCTGAAAATAAAACAAGTTCATTAATTTGATACTTGAATTAAAATAAAAAAATTTCAAAAACAGTTTGTGATATCTCCAAGGTCATTAACTTGAACTTGGAAGATTAACTGTGAGGGAGTTGGATTCTTTAATACTGCCAAATCTGTAAAGTTTGTTGATAGGGGGAGTGGATTAGAGAATTTGATTGATAGTTTAAAATGTTGTTACTTATAAATTGTATAAGTGATTGCAGATAGCGTACCAAACTAAGATCCCGAGAGCAGAGTCTAAGGGGGAGTCTGAAGAGGAGCTTGTAGATGGAAAGCTAGGCGTCGATCCCAAAGCACGGAAGCTTGACGAAAGGGGGAGCCTGAACCTAATAGAAGAAGAGAAAGATTGTTGGATGCTTACATTGTTACAACTTGAAAGAGAAGGCAGAATGATCAAGACTGAAGATGTGTCATATTGAAGATTAGTCACTGAAGACTTCGTCAATATCCGAGGGGGAGTCTGTTAGTGCATTACGTCTATTGACTTCGTCTTGTATCATGTAATAGGATAGGATAGGATATCCAGTGCACGAGGTTCGAGAATCAAAATTAGTGATTAAAGGTTGTGATTTCGCTCATATGGACATGCCATATAAGTGAAATCAGAAACATCAGATTTCGTTTATATGAACATGTTCATATTAGCGAAATCATCAACAGTATATATAGGAGCACTGTTCTTTTGTTTCGTAATCGCGACTTCCGGGATTGTAACGAAGTGCTGCCGAAATCTGTCCAGGTTGTAATCGTTGTTAAATGCAATATAAGTGACAGATATTATAGTATCAAGCTGTTTTCGCGTCCAGTTCTCTGATTCCGCCTTTGAACCGGACATAAAGCTCTTCTGATAGACTCAGTCGGGTCAAACAACGATCCTACAGTTTTTGATGTTGCCACCCCCAAAACCTAGTATATCGGCTACCCTCCTCTTTTTCTTTCTAGAAGTCTACAGCCAATCTATGTGAGGATAATAATGTGTTCAATGATCATGATTGCCCTTTTCAACTCACGTGAATATCAAAAATAATTCCCTCCTATTGCCGTCCCCAATCAAGCCCAATGTGCGGCCCAATTCTTTTTAACCGTAGGCTACAGTTTGAAACGTCACCTACGGACTGGAGATTCTATTTCTTTTATATATTTGCTGCTTTCAACCGTGACCTACGGTTTAGGGACCGTAGGTGGAAGCGCCAGCATCCAGCTCCATCACACAACTCATATAACTCTCAACTATTTACACAATCGGTCCTCGAACTTTATTTTCATCATATATCTTGTATCTTCAAAGCTCTATTTCGACCCGAACCAACTCTCGTATCATCACTAAGCTCTCTAACTTCGCCGTATTACACGTTTCACTTAAGAAACAATAAAAACCCGTAGTTATCATATTCGAGACATATAATCAAGTAAAACGCATTAAATCACACAATCTAATACAATTAAAGCTCATGTTTCATACTCCCCATCACATCCCCACACTTATCTTTGATTATCCTCAAGCAACCATTAGAAACATTACTCACCTTATTAACAAATCACCTTCAAATCCTTTACCAAATTAGCAATTTAAGGTCCCAAGTCATACCCGTCCCATAGACTAACACATTCGAGATTGACAATCTGACAAGAAAGTGATACGCATTTAAAACAACTTAAGACTTGCCTAACTAAAACTAACATGCTTATGATACTACACACATGCCACACGCCCCTCACAATAATCACTCCTCTCAGCTTAATCAAGACTAGCGTGTAATGTGCTAGTATATATTTCGCTCAAAACCAAATATACTACTTTGCAATCATAAGCTTGTGTAGCAATCGCACCTCCACTGTATCAAATAACATAGCACATATCAAAAGGACTTTTGGGTTTTGGGTTAAAGGTAATTGTAGGAAATATTTTTGGATTTTTGTATTTATTTGGCGAACACAACGAAAATACCAAACCATGACAAATTATTCACAATGACAATAACACTTGGGTGATTTTCGACACATTTATTTAACACGAACTTAACAATGATTTTTGTTTTTGTTTTTGTTTTTTTTTCTTTCTTTTCTTTTTTTTTTCTTTCTTTCTTTTTTTTCCAACAAATATCTAACACCTAATCGTCATTTATGATTGGTAATCAAACAAGTCAAACGGGGTGTAACAAACGAAAGGTGAAAGGCTCAACATGGTTAACTAAGGTGAGGTGGATAAACAATCAACAAATAACACAATGAAAGGATCCTAATGCCTTTATCATCTATGTGTAAACGCTAAAGCACAGTCTCGGTACGTATCAAACCACACAAGTTCTAACGCAAAGCAACATATGGCCTATACTCGTCAATTGAACAATTATTGCAATTCAACTAACAATCTAATAGGCTCAACTATCTCACCGAATAGAAGGAATATGGGTTGCCGACACGTAGCATGTGTAATTCCTAAAGCATGTTACCCCTAGTTAGGCATCTCTTCTCAACTATTCTCTAAAACATGTCAGAAATACTCTCATGAAACTTAAAGGGACAACCATGACTAGGGATCTAAGTTAGTTTAATATCAGTAAGAACCTTTTAGTGATTGAAAATGTTGGTTTTCATGTAGTTCAAGCATACTTGAGAAACAAAAATTTTCAAAATTTTTCAATTTTTAGCACAATTTCAACCCTTTAAGCATTTAAGATCAATAATCATACCAACCCTTTTCTCGAGTTACCGCGTCCCCACACTTAGGATACATTGTCCCCAATGTATGGTGCAATTTATAATCTAAACTCGAGAAATACCACCCGCAAACCATGAACGGCTAATAACCAACTCGATTCACACAAGGAAACCACTCCCAACACAAAAATTTCACACCACCAAATACACGAAAACAAATAAAACACAAGATGGATAAACACATGCACCTGATCAGAAAACAAGTGAGTGTCTGTGGAGGTGTACTGTTGCGATCTAACTAGAACATACGCCCCTCATAGATTCTTTGAGATCTCACCGGGGATGTTGCCAAACATCCCCACACTTGATTCATTGCATCCCCGAAGATAGAATCGTAGGAACCTGTCAAAACACAAACACACCAAAACAAAACCAAACAAAGTACAATACTCTACATCCTCGGGTTGCCTCCTGAGAGCGCTAAGTTTTAAAGGTCTTCAGCCAGACCGTACCTGATATGCATTACGGTGGTCTCAATGCACACTTACCCAAAACATTTCCAACGAATGCCCAGAAATTTACATGCCATCTCCATAGGTTTGTAAGTATAATTGGCATGTTTAGACTACACCTGTGGGTTTCGCTAATCCACTTCACAAGATATACCTTGATGTCTTGTTGTTTCACCTTTCTCATCTTCTTCCTCGAACCCTCTTCCCCACACTTATTAATTTGAATGATTGATATGGGAAGAGGTTCGGTACACATATTCATCTCCTCAGACTGTTCTGCCTCATCATCTGCACACACCATCTGATCCACCAGTGACTCTTCATCAGATAAAGAACTCATTGGTGTGGTATTATCCTCCACAACCTCCTCCTTCCTGGGAGAATAATCTCTAATATCATCAGGTAATGGTGAACGGCGTTGTTCTATTTCTATCTTCATTTTAAAATTCTGACCCTTAGAAACTAAACAGCTGATTCAATCTTCATCGGAAAGGTTGGGTGCTGATAAATATTGCTCGAGTTTGGACAAAGTTAATTCCAATATAGCAAGCTCTTTCTCCTCCTCGGTCTGATAAGTATAAACACCCTCGGGCTCAGAATATTCCTCGGGATGATACTGTCGGAATCCCTGATACGGTCTTGAGATGTACGCATCCATCATTTTTATATTCCAATACTGTGGATTTTCCAAATACACCGCGCACACATCATCATAATCATAAGTATGATTATGACCACAACAAAAACATTGTTCATCCGTCCTTGGTTCATAATAAGCATCCTCATCCCGATCCCATCTGTCAGAGTAATAACCATCCTCCACCGTTGTATCAGAATCATAGAAATATGGTGGATGGGAAGGATTATCATAGCAAGGCATCAGTGGTTCTTCCAATTTCACTCTTTCCCGTCTAAATCGGGCCTCGAACTTTATTTTCATCATATATATTGTATCTTCAAAGCTCTATTTCGACCCGAACCAACTCTCGTATCATCACTTAGCTCTCCAACTTCGCCGTATTACGCGTTTCACCTAAGAAACAATAAAAACCCGTAGTTATCATATTCGAGACATATAATCAAGTAAAACGCATTAAATCACACAATCTAATACAATTAGAGCTCATGTTTCACACTCCCCATCAAGTGTACGACATTGGAAACATGTTAATGAAATCTGATTGGCTCGTAAAAGTTGGATAAGGTTCTAGAAAGATTCCATCAGTGGTTAAAAGTCGAGATTGTATGGTTTCGACTCAAGACCACTTAGTGACAACTCAAAACCTAGGTTGCGACTCGAGATCTCATGATTTCGACTCAAAGCCTGTCTCGAGGCTTCAAGGTTGTGACTCAGAAATGCATAACTCGAGACCCTTTGATTGCGACTCGAAACCTATGACTGCGACTCGAAACCTCTGTTTCGAGTCGAGACCACAGGGTGTCGACTGACCTTATTTCACTTGGTTATTGGGTTGTTAATTATTGGGCCGCATAATCTGATGTTATGTTATGAGATGATTGGATGTTATGTTTTTGGGCTACATGTTACTATTGACTGTTCATATGCTAGGCTAGGCCCAATACCTTATATGCTAGTTGTACATGCTTGCTTTGTGTTAGATACGTGTAGGATATACGTGAATTATTTGTACCCAAACCTGACCTATACTGGTAATCATAATAGGATGTGGTTGACCAACAAACCTAACCAACTAAACTGTCCGCCGAGCAAACCGAGGTGAGTTCACACACACTAAAAGCATGCGTACCAGGGGGACACGTATGAACTACTATCCTTGAAAGGATACTTTTAAACCACTATTCCCATGGGGAATACGACTGCATATTTTAAACTACTATCTCTAGGGGGTACGTTTGGATATTATTTATAAATCACAACTAGCAAAAGTAAATGAAACTCTATCATGGAAAGTCCCCACTTATAATTCCGATTAATCGCCAGGGGAGAACGGGATATTAGTTGATAACACTATTAGATTTGACAAACCTCACACCGTGACTGGTGGGATCGGGCGTGAACTAGTAGGCCTTGCAACTTGGTCAATGATGATAGACATTGACTAGGGGCACAAGAACTCTACATCACCAGTTTCGGTATCTACAGTTTAGTGAGCTTACAGATGGGGTAGCTCCCCATAACGTTATTATAAATTTTTTTTATCTAAACAACTTACGTTTTTGGAACTAAAACTGACAACTCGTGAACTCGCCAACTTTATGTTGACACCCTACTGCATGCTTTGCAGGTACACAATGACTTAGGAGCTTGCAGCTTGGGGATGTGTAGAAGACATCTTAACCTGTATGTTGGGTTCTTTAATAACCATGAACTATGAACTTATGTTTAAACCATTTTACCTATGCTTCCGCTACTTACTTAAAGTTTAGTGGTCACTAGTTGTATTTGTTTGGTGAACTATACTACTATTATTTTAACTGTTCAATATCATTGGTGGCTGGATCCTGGTCAGTCACACGCCTCGCGGTAGTACTCCGTATGTGGAATTTGAGGTTATAACAAAGGCCGTCTCATGAAGATCCCCGTGTAAAAACGCATTCTTTACATCCAACTGATGAATGTGCCAGGAACATGAGACGGCAAGAGAAAGCACTGTCCGAATAGTGGCGGGCTTGACCACCAGACTAAAAGTTTAATCACAATCCACACCTACTGTTTGAGAATTACCGTTTACCACCAACCTAGAATTATAACGTTCCAATGAGCCGTCTGACTTAAATTTGTGTTTGAACAATCACATGCAATGAATAATGGGTCGGTCCTGTGGGCGGGGAACAAGCTCCCATGTTTCATTATCCTGTAATGTTGTATACTCGGTTTGCGTGGCATGTAACCAATTAGGATCAGTGAGGGCCTTGGACTACGAATTGGGAATGGGTGAAAGAGAGGTGGTGTTGTGAATGGCTGAGGTGTTGGAGCGGGATTTGGACTTGGTTGTCATGGGGTGTTGGTTAGTGACAGGTGGGATGGGCTGAGGTGGGATGGGCTGAGGTGTGGGCTAAGGTGGGACAGGCTGAGGTGGTGGACGTGGTTGGTGGGAATATGTTAAAGGGTAAGGAGCAGTAGCCGGAGTGGATGCTGGTTGGGGTAAGGGCCTTTGGAAGGTAAAACCGGGTGGTGAGGAATCGTCCAAAAAGGTATACGAGGTGGTTGTTTAGTTAATAGAGTAGGGAAACACATGCTCATCAAAGGTCATGTGTGGTGAGATGTTCACTATGCCCGTAGTAGAGTCAAAGCAACGGTGGCCACGAAAATCAGGTGGATACCCTAGGAAATACAACGCACGAACCTATGGTGGAGTTTGTAGGGTTGGGTAGCAGAGGTATTGGCATAACATGCACATCCGAACACTCGTAAGTATTCGGAATCAGGGTGGCATATATAAAGAGCAAAGTAGGGGTATAAAAGTTGAGGCGTTTAGTTTGTAAGATATTGTGAAGGTAAGTGGCCGTGTGTAAGGCTTCTATCTAAAACGATGGAGGTTGATTTACATGAATTAAGGGAGCCTGAATGATGTCATTTAAGCGACGAATCATTCGTTCGGCTCGGCCATTTTGGGATGAGGTTTGAGGGCATGAAAATCTGAAGAGTAAACCATGTTGATGTGCAAACGATTTGAAGGCTAAATTGTCAAATTCAACCCCTAAGTCACATTGGAAAGTTTTTATTTTGCGGTGAAATTGTGTAAGGATTAATTGGTGGAATTTGGAAAAAGTTGGAAAGGTTTCGGATTTATATTTTAGGGGGTAAACCCACACGAAGTGTGAGAAGTTGTTAATTAAAACCATGTAATACTTATATCCTGTTTTACTCTGATTGGCGAAGTCCATAAATCGCAATGAATAATATCAAAAGGAGCAAAAGTAAATGTATTAGAAGGAATAAAACGACAATCTTATACTATTGAAAATTGACAAGAATTGCAAAGATGATGACTTTTGTCCTTATTAAAATGAAAATTAAAATTGCGATTTAAAATATCTAGAACTTGCGCCCCGGGATGTCCTAAACGATCATGCCATGGTAGGTGGTGAGAGGCTACAAACGTGGCTTGAGGCGACAGTTGAGGAGGCGTGAACGTGTAGAGATTCCCGGTGCTATTGTGGCGAGAAAGTGTGTTCTTAGTTTTGAGGTCCTTCAAAGAAAAACCAAACGGGTCAAATTTGGCAGTCACTTGATTATCGCAAGTAAAACGTTTAACGGAGATAAGATTTTTAATTATATGAGGGTTGTAAAGAATGTTTGGGAGGACGTAGGTTTGGTTGGGTAAAGGGTTAATTGGTAAAAACATGCCATTACCTACCAAAATATTACGACAAACAGGGGTAGAATTAGGGAGTAAAATTTTACCTTGGTCGTTTATGACGTGGGTCTCGGCTCCAGTATCCATAACATCTGAAGTCCATGATGTGTTGGGAGAGTTAACCTGCTAGTTAGCCATGGCTGCACTCAAATCGAATGGGCTCAAGGGGTTGTAAACAGGCTGTGAAAAACTGGGTTGTTGATAAAGGGAAAACTGGGCCGGGAGTAACCGGCATATTGGGCCTGAGGAGCAGGTTGTGGGCCGGGAGTTTGGGTGGGCTACCACTTCTGCTGGGTCGGGTACGGGCAGGGTGGAGGAGTCCACCAAGCCCAGTTCGGGAAAGAAGGTTGTTGCCCCCGCCACGAAAAAGTGTTCTACTGTTGTCGGCCTCCCCTGCCCCGATGATTGGATGAGCCACCATATCCTCGGTTGCCGCATCGATTAGAAGAGTAATAAGAACCATCTGCTTGTTGGGTAGGGTTCAGTGAAGGGTTGGGAGAGGGCGGGGCTGCTGTAGCAGCGAGAATCGTAGTCTGTGAGACTTTTGTGCTTCAAGTCTGATGACTTCATCATTAAGCATGGAAACAACCTAGTCCCAATCCACGCCCTGCTGGTTGATCAAAGAAGTTGTGGTGTTGTATTCGGCTGGGAGGCTACAGACAAGTTGAAGAACAAAGCGTGATTCTGAAACGAGCTGATCAACATCGGCTAGCTGGTTTGCCAAATTAGTCAACTGTTGACAGTAATCTGCAACGGAGGAGCAGGTCGTGAGGGTGAGGTTGCAGAACTTGGTCTCGAGTGCTGTAGCCCGAGCCTTTTTGTTGCTTAGGAAAATCTTTTCGAGCTTTGTCCAAGCCGATTTGGCTGTTGCATTCGTATCCAGGATACGATTGAGGAGATCATCAGAAACTGTGTTGTAAATCCATTGAAGGACCAACGCATTAAGTTCTTTCCACTGTTCATATTTTGGTGTTGTTTCGGCTGGAGGGGCTGAACCTACGATGTGATCAGAGACTTTGTATGCAACAACATGGAGGTGATGGAGTTTAACCCAGGAAGTATAGGTTACCTTCCATCCGTCCAATGTCCGGATCTTGGTTTGGATGTTCGTAACCGAGTACGCAGGGTGGAGAGGGGTGGGTTTATTGGATGATTCAGTGGCGGTTTCTTTGGTGATGGTGACGTAGCCGAACGAATCTGGTTAGGGTTAAGAAAGGGATAAAAAAAACAAAGGAGGAAGAAGGATATCAAAGCCGTAGCTCTAATACCATAGAAGCTTGTTATGGTATAATGATTCGATGTCTATTATTGATTATGGACCCCCTATATATAGGGAAGAATACAAGCTACAAATCCAGAAAAGATATACAAATAATTACATCAAGATTATCTCTAAATAAATGGTAAATATCTATTCATAAAATATAATAGGTAATTGGTTGGCTAAGAATTTCATTGTTGTTAACCATGTTGCTTTAGCCAGGCTTGGAATCGACAATTAAAACACTAAAAGGTTATAGCTAAATAACATGCATACAGCATATGTCAGTTCAGTTTATGTTGACTTCGGAACTAAATGTTGTGAACATAATTAACAAACTATTCTAATGTTAATAACATGAATAGAAAAGTTCAGTCACTTGCCAATTCAAAATGGGTCCTTTTTTTGGTAGACGGGTCGGTTGGGTTGACCTAAATTTCTTTTTGTTCAAACAATTTAACATTTCTAATAATAAAAAAGATTTTATTAACATATTTGAAGTCCTTGATAAACATAACCCATTTTTCAATCGCCCGGCTCGTTCATTAAATCGCCACAGGACACATTTGACCCTAACTTAAGTATGATGCTTCAAGAGAATATACTTACAATTGAGAGGTATCACACACTTTGAATATAACTCTTTCTCAACCGTTATAGAGTATGGTACATTATTTGGGCTATTAATCCTTTTGGCAAAATCAGGCACTATGTAGTAAAAACCAGTTTAATACAAACTTTCGAATTAAGGATAACAATCAGTTTATTTAATAATAATCAAATGTGAAAGCATGCGAATATCTGGAACAAATGTATAGGATCAAAAGGAGTTTGATTGTTTCAGTTCCATGGGTTTAGAGCCTCAATATTTACTCAAAACAGAAAAACGGCTTCTAGTTATATAACTATTAGGTCATATTCCATGAAATCATGCATCACCATTCACATGAATTTATCATTCCACAATATATAAGAAAAAAAACATAAGATAAAAAGGGATTATATTGTGTTACTTTTGAGCATTAGTGTTGTGAGTGCATATGTCTATCACTTCCGTCAATCACGTATCGTAGCTGAGAAATGATCAAGATAAGGTTGAGAAATGTTAAATATAGGATATAAAGTCCATTCGTACGAAGGGAGTTCATGCGTAAGAATGGGGGTTCATTTGTATGAAAGGAGTCCATCCTTAGTTAGAGCCCTATAAATGGGAGGAGTCTTGTATCATTTTAAGACTTTTGCTTATTTGGAGAAGCTAGAGAGAGAAACTATCTCCAAGTTGATTCAAAATGTTGTAATCTGCCAAATCATCAATAGAATCAGCATTATAATTACGTTCTTGTGTCTGCTCCACGCACGTACACGGATTCCGCATGTGATATGTGATCTTTGCAGTCATCGGTGTTATGAATTCGATCCAAAAACGAATCCACAGGTTTTGTGTCACACCCCAACCAATGGCGGAAACATCGGGATGAGACGAAGTGTGAAGATTGCTAGAGACTTCATAACACTATTAGTGACAATATTTAATAAACCGATTTCATTTCATAATTCATTTGTCAACATTACAAGAAATCAAATAATGTCAAGTTCAAAGGAAAAACTATACAACATAATCAAAATTGATACAACGATTAAACCTAAATGTCTATATGTGTATCTAGGCATCAACGCTACTTCATTTCATAGCATCATCATCCTCAACCTGTAACATGTTTAAAATAAAGTTCAATGCAAAAGCAAAGGCGAGTATACAAGTTTAAGCATAAGTATAAGTATGAGTATAAAAGTTTAAAACGAATCCACATGGCAACATAGTCTATACGAGATCAACCTAACGTGGCATGCAATATTTCTAGCCAACCTCAGTTTACGCAAGAAAGTTTAATTAATTCAACATGACCCAAGTTTAAGGGGGGGCGGTGCGTTACTCCTATAGCGTTATACATGTCAAAGGGAGGCTCGTGAGAGCTAATGACTAAAACATATCACATAAGTATGGTCCACGTAAGCATCAAGTATCATAACATAGTATTCATGTATAAGGATTGTTTTGTGCATTGCATAAAGAATAAGTTGAGTGTAGTTTAATAGTAAAACATGTTACACCCCAAAAAGTGGTAAACATAAAAAGGGGGTTGCGAGTATACTCACAAATTTGCATATGCTTTCCGATTATCCAATTGTTGACGAGTAGAGATTTAGAGTCCGAATGTATAAGGGTTAAAGTTCAAGTATGTTTAGAGTCGAGATTCGGTGTTTAAAACAACATAAAAATAAGATATGAGAATAACATGGAAAATAATCATTTAGTACATATGATGCTTGTTCTTGACACTAGGAAACTCGAAGGAGTTTAGATGTTTTCATGGAACAAGGTTCCATTAGAATCGTGACAAGTTATCATAGTCTAGGATGATGTAATCTAGTACCCCGACATATGAACACTAGTTCATCATCAAAGATTCGATTATTCGAATAATATATTTAGGTTATATAATATATGTCCAATAGTTCAAGCATGAGGTAGAAGATTAAAATCTCCATTTTGATACCTCTAAATGTCATAGAAATCATGTAGGAGGTAGGATGATCAACTCTTCCATTTAGGCACCTCTATGTGTTCACCACTACACTTGATTTAAAAAAAAACAACCAAGGAGGGTCATGAACATACAATAAAGAATAAGAAATATACACACTAACTAAGAGAAATCATCAAATCATGTGAGGATTGTATGTTTGGACAACCCAAGTTGTTCCATAATCACTCATGTATCAAAGACAAAGTTTGACATGACTTGTGGGTTAAAAACCCTAAACAAAACACCAAGTTTATGAGGTTTAATCCTCTGATTTTAAATGTCTCAACCTTGTTTTTAAGCTTAACCAACCATGGGATAAGTTGTAAGCATTAGGACATAGGTATGAGATGTGTTGAACACAAGTTACATAGGTTTAAACAAGTTTTTGATGAACATAAAAACAAACAGAAAGTTTATGGATGATTTCGGGGCATTTCCAGGTCTGATTTCTCCAAGGAGAAGTCTAGGAATCGAACCCCATGATTATCCAAGTAAGTAGGAAAAAGAATCAAGTGATTTCGTTAAGAAATGAGTGAGTTATGCTCATTTTCGTGAAGGGGTGTCAATCTGCTCGAACCCTTGCTTTCAGCTACGGTTTGGAGGATGTTTTGAGAGTTTTTAGTGTTGCAAAAGTGGTAGGGAGGCTGGTTATAAGTGGTATTTATAGGGGGAAGGATTAGGGTTTCAATGGGTTGGGCTTTGGAAGTGCTTAGAAGGGGTTACACCTTGAAACTAGCCCACAAAACCCAACTATATGGGGCTGAATTTTGCTGAATTGGGGCTGCCATATTTCTTTATTTTTTTATTTTTTTAAGACATTATAATGAGTAATTTTGTTAGTTAAGTTGTGTAATAATATGCAACAATGTTTCCCCTAACTTGTAACAAGGTGAAATATGAAATAAAACATGATTTAACTAGGTAAAAAGTGTAATGTACAAGTATGTAACATGTTTGTAAGTGACAAGTATATGTCACATATTAGATGATTTACCGTTGTATAAATAAGCATATTATTAGGGGTTTTTAGGTATCAACAATTTAAGGACAAGCATGGACATGTATCGTGAATAAGTATCGTATAAGTATGAATTACAAATAAGGATTCGATGTACAATGAATTCGAACGTATGAACATGTATGAATATGTAGATGGTGAATTTAAAGAAATACGAATTTTATTTATGATCCAAGTCTCGGATTTACAATGATTACAAGGAAAGAACGATTACAAGAATACAAAGTTTCCAAAAATAGTTTTACAAACGATGGTTTCTAAATATTGAAAGTATGAAAACGCGGGGCGTTACAGTCTCCCCTCCTTTAGGAAATTTCGTCCCGAAATTTATTCAAGAGGTAGACTTGAAGAGTTCTAGTAAAAATTTGAGACTTGAAATTTTTGAAATGTTTCGAAAGGCACAAAACTTTGGGAAAATAAGTTTGTAAAATGATTTGTCGGGATAAAATGGTTTTGAGGCATAAGCAGGGGTAAACGTGGATAGGTAAAAATGATTTGAAATGGCTAAAATTAGAAAATCGGTTCTAAAGGTAATAATGTAAGTTAGGATTCGAATGCTTGAGTGAGCTTGATTGTGACCAACGCTCGTATGACAGGAAGGAAATAGGAGCATGGGGCGAACAATTGACACCAAAAGAACGCAAGTATATGAGTGATATGGGTATTAGATAGATGAAAGTTGCATGTTAAAGATGAAGTCTCGTCATGGATAATCGGACGTAATGTGTTTGTGAGTTGTTTAAAGCTTGTATTAGGTCCAAGAGGTTTGTAAAACACTGAATTTCTCATGGCACGTTTTACGAAAGTTTGGTAATATGGTGAAAACACTTATATATAGGAAGTACCAGCGGCGTATCCACCGTGTTTTGACCATGTTACATCCGTTTCGCCTTCGGTGTCATGTCATGTTCCGTGCATTACCATACGCAGTAGCACACTCTATGGTTCTCATACGCCTATCACTATAATCCCGTGTGCACCCGTGATTATTTTGATCGTCGCATGATCCGCATAGCTTGTACTAGTTGTGTATGAATCAGGGTATACAAAAAAATTAGAATGTGCACGTACAAGGATATAGTATATAAGCAAGTCCATGCTTAAGTATGTGTGGGACCCACGTAAGCGAATCCCTCGGATTCCGCTCGCGTACGGGTACGAATGTATTAATCATGAGTATAAGCAAAATTATGAGCATAAGTATAAGTTTAAGTATGAATATACACGTAAGTATGGGTATCAAACGTACGAGTAGTATGAGTATACGTGTAAGCATGAAACGTATAAATATAATTAAAATCATAAAACGCATGAGTACAAGTATGAATACGATTACAAGTATAAGCATAAAATGTGTTGTTATGAATATGAGTGAGAGGGTGAGTACAAATACTATTGATTACGTATATAGTATTAATTGAAACATAACAAAGTTACGTATGTAATAGTGCTCAAAAGGTTGAGTATGTAGATACGAACGATATAAGTGGAGTTGTCGTGAGATAGTGACAAAAACATGTAGGATGATATGCATGTATAGTTGTTTAAACGAAACGTTGAGTTTATTGAATCAAATTTAGATTAAGCTTGGTTTGAAAGGTAGAATATAGTTTGCATATGTAAGAGGATATAAAGTACTTATTGGTTATGCATATCGTATTTTGTAATGAATGGAAATGCTACCTTTGTTTTAAAAGAGTGTACGAAATCCGAAGATGGTCGGCCCCCATGAAGTCTTCTTGCCCACGTGTTTTGGAAAATAGGTGTAGGAAAAGGTCTTCGAAAAAGTAAGTTCGTTTCATCAAAACAAGAAATTTTGGAGTTTTTGTGAATACGTCGATCCTTGGAAAAGGGGTTTATCAAAGGTCTTAGTGTTCATTTTAAAGGGTTTTGACAAATGGTTCGTTGATGTTGGAAATATTCTTTGGTAAAACGATCTCATAATATCTATAAGATCCTATAAGTAATTGAGAAAGGTTGGTTTGGTTTCAATTAAGAATGGAAGTCTCTAGTATGACGATATAATGTGAGCAAGTTTTAGTGATTAAGTCGAATATGAAGTTCATGGGCAAGAGTTTCGTTGGACCGATTTAATTGATAGGTAGCATTTCGTAAGGTTTTGGAGTTCGAGTAATAAAACGTTTTAAGACATGATTAAGAATCTCATGTATATGAGTTGAGTGAAAATAGGTTGTAGAATAAGATGTACGTTTGATAAAACAATGTATTTTGAAATCGGTATGAGTGGGTATTTTGAATAATGATAAACAATTTGGGTATAAAATATGATCGAGTTTGCATAATAAGATATTTTGAAGAGACGTTTTGGTAACGATCACCTAGGTAAGGGAATCACCCCTAACTCGTTGGTGAGGTCGTTTTTAAGAAAAGGGGAGTGGAGTTAATCGTCAAGGTAAGGAAATCACTCCAATCTCGATGATACCTCTCCACTAGTTGTTACAAGGAATATGAATTTAAAACATATGAAAATCATGCATATATAAATGTATCGAAAAGGTTCGATATGTTGTGCGTGTGAAAAGAGAAATCAAAGGTAAACTCGAGGTTGAAAGATTGCATCGTATAAAATGAACAATAGAAACACATGTTTGACCAAAGTTTGGAGTGTTCCAAAACGGAACTTTGACTAACCAAAGTGGTCGAAAAGTCTTTTGAATTTGAGGAGCATGCTTTGGCCTAATAGGTAAAATACTCTCGCCGACAAGTCGGTTAACGGTATTTACCCTTCCGGTTACTACATGTCCCAAATCAATCGAAATTTCGAGACTTGGCGGGATTTATGAAAAAAAATGCCAAGGAGTGGAACTAGTCGACAAGGTGCGGGTTTCACCCCTAACTTGACCATTTCGTATCCTAAGTGTGGTTGGTACTCGTCGGGTCAAAATTTAATTTCGACGTGTTGACGAGGGTCCACTAGAATTTGAAATTTGAATTTCTCCATCAAGGTGAGGATTTCACTCCTATCTTGATGGTGAATTTCATGTAAAAACGAAAAGTAGATTCATTGAGAGTTGTTCACCAAATTGTGAGTTTCACGCCTATTTTGGTGAATTCGTCTCATTTGTATAATGCAAGTGTTTACGGATTTAGAATAGTCGAGTAAAATGCATGAGGGAAAGAGTATGTTAAAGGAATAAACAACAAATATAAACTCACAATGAAGCATATTAAGAATAGCACATAATGAGTGGGACAATAAAACATGTATTAGCACATAATAAAGCAAGTATAGCATGTCAAGTGTTAACACATAAGCGACATATATGCTTAAAAGATCAAAAGAGAATAAATAAGAGCAAATAAAGTAGCATGCAAGTAGTTTCAAGTAAAACATAAGAATAACGCTCTAAAACTATAGACTAGGCTAAAGCATTCCTACTTTTCCTAATTCCCTATAGTTATGGCTCTGATACCAATCTGTCACACCCCAACCAATGGCGGAAACATCGGGATGAGACGAAGTGTGAAGATTGCTAGAGACTTCAAAACACTATTAGTGACAATATTTAATAAACCGATTTCATTTCATAATTCATTTGTCAACATTACAAGAAATCAAATAACGTCAAGTTCAAAGGAAAAACTATACAACATAATCAAAATTGATACAACGATTAAACCTAAACGTCTATATGTGTATCTAGGCATCAACGCTACTTCATTTCATAGCATCATCATCCTCAACCTGTAACATGTTTAAAATAAAGTTCAATGCAAAAGCAAAGGCGAGTATACAAGTTTAAGCATAAGTATAAGTATGAGTATAAAAGTTTAAAACGAATCCACATGGCAACATAGTCTATACGAGATCAACCTAACGTGGCATGCAATATTTCTAGCCAACCTCAGTTTACGCAAGAAAGTTTAATTAATTCAACATGACCCAAGTTTAAGGGGGGCGGTGCGTTACTCCTATAGCGCTATACATGTCGAAGGGAGGCTCGTGAGAGCTAATGACTAAAACATATCACATAAGTATGGTCCACGTAAGCATCAAGTATCATAACATAGTATTCATGTATAAGGATTGTTTTGTGCATTGCATAAAGAATAAGTTGAGTGTAGTTTAATAGTAAAACATGTTACACCCCAAAAAGTGGTAAACATAAAAAGGGGGTTGCGAGTATACTCACAAATTTGCATATGCTTTCCGATTATCCAATTGTTGACGAGTAGAGATTTAGAGTCCGAATGTATAAGGGTTAAAGTTCAAGTATGTTTAGAGTCGAGATTCGGTGTTTAAAACAACATAAAAATAAGATATGAGAATAACATGGAAAATAATCATTTAGTACATATGATGCTTGTTCTTGACACTAGGAAACTCGAAGGAGTTTAGATGTTTTCATGGAACAAGGTTCCATTAGAATCGTGACAAGTTATCATAGTCTAGGATGATGTAATCTAGTACCCCGACATATGAACACTAGTTCATTATCAAAGATTCGATTATTCGAATAATATATTTAGGTTATATAATATATGTCCAATAGTTCAAGCATGAGGTAGAAGATTAAAATCTTCATTTTGGTACCTCTAAATGTCATAGAAATCATGTAGGAGGTAGGATGATCAACTCTTCCATTTAGGCACCTCTATGTGTTCACCACTACACTTGATGTAAAAAAAACAACCAAGGAGGGTCATGAACATACAATAAAGAATAAGAAATATACAAACTAACTAAGAGAAATCATCAAATCATGTGAGGATTGTATGTTTGGACAACCCAAGTTGTTCCATAATCACTCATGTATCAAAGACAAAGTTTGACATGACTTGTGGGTTAAAAACCCTAAACAAAACACCAAGTTTATGAGGTTTAATCCTCTGATTTTAAATGTCTCAACCTTATTTTTAAGCTTAACCAACCATGGGATAAGTTGTAAGCATTAGGACATAGGTATGAGATGTGTTGAACACAAGTTACATAGGTTTAAACAAGTTTTTGATGAACATAAAAACAAACAGAAAGTTTATGGACGATTTCGGGGCATTTCCAGGTCTGATTTCTCCAAGGAGAAGTCTAGGAATCGAACCCCATGATTATCCAAGTATGTAGGAAAAAGAATCAAGTGATTTCGTTAAGAAATGAGTGAGTTATGCTCATTTTCGTGAAGGGGTGTCAATCTGCTCGAACCCTTACTTTCAGCTATGGTTTGGAGGATGTTTTGAGAGTTTTTAGTGTTGCAAAAGTGGTAGGGAGGCTGGTTATAAGTGGTATTTATAGGGGGAAGGATTAGGGTTTCAATGGGTTGGGCTTTGGAAGTGTTTAGAAGGGGTTACACCTTGAAACTAGCCCACAAAACCCAACTATATGAGGCTGAATTTTGCTGAATTGGGGCTGCCATATTTCTTTATTTTTTTATTTTTTTTAAGACATTATAATGAGTAATTTTGTTAGTTAAGTTGTGTAATAATATGCAACAATGTTTCCCCTAACTTGTAACAAGGTGAAATATGAAATAAAACATGATTTAACTAGGTAAAAAGTGTAATGTACAAGTATGTAACATGTTTGTAAGTGACAAGTATATGTCACATATTAGATGATTAACCGTTGTATAAATAAGCATATTATTAGGGGTTTTTAGGTATGAACAATTTAAGGACAAGCATTGACATGTATCGTGAATAAGTATCGTATAAGTATGAATTACAAATAAGGATTCGATGTACAATGAATTCGAACGTATGAACATGTATGAATATGTAGATGGTGAATTTAAAGAAATACGAATTTTATTTATGATCCGAGTCTCGGATTTACAATGATTACAAGGAAAGAACGATTACAAGAATACAAAGTTTCCAAAAATAGTTTTACAAACGATGGTTTCTAAATATTGAAAGTATGAAAACGTGGGGCGTTACATGTTGGTCTCAATTCATCTTTGATCTCTAGAACATGAATTGAACTTGCATATAAACTAAAATTTTTTTCTACATGTGATGAATCTGAATGAGAAATTGAAACCCTATTTATAGATACTAAAGAGGTGCGATTGAATGGACATGTCTCTTCTTGAACCAACGTGTCTTTTCCTTCCTGTGATGTTGCCACCCTTTCTAAATGGTTGCGTCTCTAATAGGCGTCCCTTTCCTTAGTTGTAGGTTATAAACTTCCATCTTGTTTTATCTAGTCCTCGCACTTGATAACTTAATATATTTACAACGTAAACTATTTTTTAACTAATTACTAAACAACCCTTAGACCTAGGGTGTGTAGGGATTATAAACTTCATTCACCCCCTAATCACGAACATCCTTGAGTTGTTATAGGTCTTGAACTCCGAGCAGTTCTATCATCTTGAATCTCCTCAGTATCCAACACTTCACATGTATCTTCTTATTCACGAACCTTGCTCATCATGAACCTCGTTTTTCACTAACCATGTTTCTCATGAACCATGCTTCACATGAACATTTTGTTTTGACACTAGTCTTGACCACAGTTGATTTGTATCACACGAACCTCTTCTTGTGTAGTTGCCTCAACATGAACTCTACCCGGTCTTGATTAACTTGCCTTCCACCATATCATATGAATTAAATCCATCTTGCATAGATTTTTAGATAATCTGACTCACTCGGATCTCTCTTGCTGTTGTATCACATAACAATTCCTTCTTCCGATCCAGTCACAAGATTATTTGTATTCAATACGTGACTTTTAGTTTCGAATAACCTACTTTTGATTAGAGTTGTGTTTGCAGGTCTAATGGAGTTTAAGGAGCTATTCGGGAGCTTTACGAAGCACTGGGAGCGAACGGGTTCATCCGGAAATGCGAAATACGAAAAAACAGAGAAGTGCACCTTACAGGGGCCGTCGACGACGCCCCGCGTCGTCAGAAATGTGTGTATATATCGAAACAAGGCGTCGGGAGAAAAACTGGAAATGCAGGCGGCGTCGGTGATGCTGGTGCGGGCGTCGGGAGAAAAACTGGAAATACAATATTTTGGATTAATTGATAATTGTCTTACATTGGAACTACATTTGTGAATTGTTGAATGGTTATAAAAATCGACTTTGCGAAATAAGTTTGTGTATTTATGCCTTATCTTTCAAAAGGTTTTACTTGTCCGAGGTAACGAAGTGCATTGCAATCCATTATACGCGTTGATAGAAATTGGCACCTAAGCTTTGTGATAGAAATCCATTAATGACAAGTTCAATTGAATCCAACCTAAAACGTGTAGAAACTCTAGGATTGCAATTCCCGAACCGGGTGTGAACCTTGTTTACTTATATTGTGTTAAACCGTTAATTACATTTCCGTGCAATCATTTAATTGTTTATTAGTTAATAATCAAAATCAAATTGTCGATTCATTCCGACCTACTTTCCAACAAACAAATTTATAAAGTTTACCACAAGCTTCGTATTAGTGACAAAACCCTTTAAAATCAAACGAATCCAAATGCAAACCACAAACTCTTCGTGGTTCGACCCTTCACTACCGTTAACTATTTGTTTGAGGTAATCTGGGAATTATAAATGTATCTTTGACCGGAGCGCGACACTCCGATCAAATTTTGGCGCCTTTGCCGGGGAGCTAGTGCGTTTAGTATTTCATTGCTTGTTCGATTTTAGTTTTTAGTTTTCTTTATTGTATTTCTGTGATTATACTTTGGGTGGTCGTGCATGTTTGTGCAGCTACATGTTTTCCGGGCACCCTCTTTCATTATGGACTGGTTAGATGATGACCCGTGTGAATGTTACGGAAGTGGAGAGCATCTATTAAAGGATTGCTCTGTTTTCTACGAGAAGGTTCAAGCATACAAGGATCGGGAAGACTCCCTCATCGGATGGTACGGATATAGGAGGGCGGATTTTTAAAGATCTCAAAGGTCCATCCTTACATTATCGATACATTAAACCATATCCACCATCAAATTATCAAGAATACTACCACTCCGATACGGATTACCATTACGAGCAATAGTGGGATTACAACAATTATGAACTAGAGATGCCACATTACTCAAGTTACTAGGAGTAGTATGTCGATTATTACCATGAATACCACCAGCCCGCATACAAGGACCCATAAGATTCGATGCACTCCAAGTTTGATGCTCTCATAAACATGGTGAAAGAATATCATGAGGATATAAAAGATATGAATAAAGCAAATGAAGTGAGAGATAAAGCTCATGAAGTATTGGTGATGCAAGTGGGTCAAATAGCTGAGGAAATAGCCCAAATTAAACGAGAGTAGGATAAGTTGGCTAATGGTGTTGTGGTTGATGGTGATGTGGTGGAAGAGGTTATGGATCTTACGGAGCAAGAACTTAAATGTTTGAACCAAATTGAAGACATAACACCAGAAGATGAGTCAGAGGCAAAAGAAGCCCAAGTTCATCCTTACCCTTCTCCTATACTTATTACCCCAACCAACAAAGTTGGGAATGAGGGTTCGGGCATAAGGATTTGAAGGGTAGCGTTGCAAGACATTGGACAATTTGTTAAGAAACGACCCCCAAGTTGTACAATATGTATGCCGAGTAAAAGAAAAAGAACGTGGATTCGGCATGCCACTTACCGAGCGTACGTTGGAAACTCTATAGGTAAATGTTCACTTAGACCACCATGAGAGGAAAATCAGGTCTGATTGTTATAACTTTGTATTATTATTCATTATATTTTTTTCTCATTCGTTTTCCTAGTTAAATGAACATTGTGGGTGTGTTCTCTATATAACCCTCACGAGACCTACTCGTCCTCCCAAGCTATCGAGAGGTTTAAAAGGGCTTGTTGCATAAGCTAAATACAACCATGATTCCTACGAAAGTGAGTTAGGTTTGTTGTTGTTGTAAATTATTTCTTTTCCACAAGAAAATCAAAGTTGAATAGAAATATGCTTGGTAAATTCTTTATTAAAAATGGTAGAGCTAGGTAACTAACAAGTTTGGATGGTTGTGAGAAGCTTGCTTCTACACAAAGGTTGAGATTTGTAGGTACATTATGTTTGCGAGACTACCATTTTTTATTGAAGAATGAATAACACATGAGGAACGAGCAAAACTAGGTGCATATGTTTCTTTTTAGCTTTGATTGTTAGTTAGTTAATAAGTGGATTGTATTTTGTATTTTGTATTTTATTTACCGGGGTGAAATTTTGGGTAGGTTAGCCGTGTCACGTCCCTTGTGCGTTTTAAAAGCTCCATTCTTACACAATGAGGACAATGTTGACCTCAAATGTGGGGATGGGGAGAAAAAACTTTCGGTTTTGACCGCTTTCATTTAAACACTGCACATTGAGGACAATGTTAAACTCAAGTGCGGGGATGAGGAAAATTTCAAAAATTTTTCAAAAAAGGTCTTTGTTTGAAGCAATCTAAAAAGCATAAGTAACGAAGTTAATGAGGGATAACATAACCCATTTGGTCATTTGTCATGGTCAAGTTCAAGTTATTAGCATGACGGGTATTTAGCAGGTGGTTATTTGCGAATAATCCGCCTAAGAAACTAATACATTATGCACATCACATACCATACCTTTATACATGAGATTTTGAGCCACTTTTATATATATATATATATATATATATATATAGGGAGGGGCTCATGCGAGAACCACCCTTATTGTGAGAACCTTGAGAACCAATGTGAACACAACCTAAAATAGCTAAAAAAACCTAAAAAAACTAACCCCCACCCCCCCCCCCTAAAAAAAAAAACCTAAACCCCCCCCCCCACCCCAAAAACCTAAACCCCCCCCCCAAGCTAAATGCTAAAAAAAACCTAACCCCACCCCCCCCCAAACAAAACCTAAACCCCCCTCCCCCACCGCCCAAAAACCTAACCCCCCCCCCAAGCTAAAATGCTAAAAACTAAACCCCCAAAAAACCTAAAAAAATCTAAAAAAAATCTAAAAAAATAAAAAAAAAATCTAAAATTTTTTTTTTGAATTTTTTAATATTTTTTATGTTAAAATCACTACTTTTAGAAGCCAAAGAAAAAAATTTAAAAAAAAATTTTAAAAAAAATTTAAAAAAAAAATTTTTTTTTGCTTCGAAAAGTAGCGATTTTTTATAAGAAATATTAAAAAATTCAAAAAAAAAATTTGTGTGATTTTTAGCTATTTTTAGGCATTTTTTGTGTGTTCACATTGGTTCTCGCGGTTCTCACAATAAGAGGTGGTTCTCGCATGATCTTCTCCATATATATATATATATATATATATATATATATCTTTGTTTGAGTGGACCATTAGTCGCGTATTGTAGAATTTGCAACTTTTGATACGTTTAAGACCATAGACTGAATACGATCACAACAATGATTAAGGCATTAGGTAAACCTTTTCTCTTTACACCATTTATCTATCCTTACCCAAATAAATCCCCTAGTTGCCCACTTTGAGCCTAGCCCTTTCGTTTGACCAACCCCTTTAGCCCACATCCGTTAAACCTTTTCTTTTTAAAACCGTATGATGAAAATTCGATTTTAGGTTTATTTGTTTGTAATTGTATAGTTGTGATTTATATATGAAAAAAAAATCGAAATACAGAAAATTGTGAAGAAGATACCAAAAAGATGTGCTTCTAGTTTGTGGAATAAAAGGCGAAAATTGTTGCCTCTCAGCTTGATGTTTTTAGTTAGTATGTTTAGAGTAGTCGTTTTTTAATAAAAATCGAATTTTATTCACCTTAGCCACTTTAAAAACACCCTGTTCCATACCATTTGCCTAGCCCCATTACAACCCTTCAAATACCTTTTGACTTGTGCTTAGTATTCATGTTCGGTGGTGGAGAACGATTGAGTTACAAGCATATGCGGGTACGTGTTCTAATCGGTTGTGAGTGATTACTTAAAAGTGTTAATTCATTAACTATTAGCCAAATTTTAAACCGAGTGGAGAGAACATTGTGAGGGATGTGCATGGTTTGTTAGTTTCAAGGGCGGGTTAATCTTGGGTAACCATTTCTTATGTGATTATTCAGTTTTTCTCTAAATGTTTTGAAATTTGTAAAAAACATGAACTGGTATGACATTAGACCTTAACTTTAGTCTTGAGAATGGGATGTGTGTTTCTTGTTCGACCCATGTGAAAGTGAAAAATAGATTTGCTTAAGGGTCAGCAAAAGACAAGTGTGGGGATGTGATATGTGGCTGAAAACCGGTGTTCGTATGTGTTTAAGTCGATGTTTTTACGTGACTTTTAGTTTCGAATAGCCTACTTTTGATTAGAGTTGTGTTTTGCAGGTCTAGTGGAGTTTAAGGAGCTATTCGGGAGCTTTACGGAGCACCAGGAGCGAACGGTATCAACCGAAAACGCGAAATACGAAAAAACGGAGAAGTGCGCCTTACAGGGGCCGTCGGCGACGCCCCACGTCGTCAGAAATGTGTGTAGATAGAGAAATAAGGCATCAGGAGAAAAATTGGAAACGCAGGCTGCGTCGGCGACGCTGGTGGGGGCGTCGGCGACGCCCGTTCCTGCTAGCCGATGGGGATTTTTGTGATTTTCCACTTTTTGACGAGTTTAAAGGAACTTGGGGGTTATTTTTCAAGGAGTAACGAGTTTGGAGGGTTTAAAAACACATCTTGAAGGATCTCCTTCACATCTTCTTCACCTCTAACATCCCTAATCCATCCCCAATTCATCTCTTGGATCCACAATCATTCGATTCCATCATCACCACCACTTCCACAACCCTAATCATCTTCCATACATCAAACCTTTCACCACCACAAACCCTAACCATCATCTTCATCACATTCAAAGCTCCAGGATGTCAACATTCAAACTCTCATCCGTTGATCAAGTTCCGTTCACCATGAGCGGCTAATTCTCGAAGATATCACCCCGGTGTAGGTGTTTGTAAGTCTAGGGTTTAAACATTGTTTTTATTTTGATTTTGTGACAAGTTGAATTGTATTTTGAATTGATTGATAATTGTCTTACATTGGAACTACATTTGTGAGTTGTTGAATGATTATAAAATTCGACTTTGCGAAATAAGTTTGTGTATTTGTGCCTTATCTTTCAAAAGGTTTTACTTGTCTGCGGTAACAAAGTGCATTGCAGTTCGTTATATGCGTTGATAGCAATTGGCACCTAATCTTTATGATAGAAATCCGTTAATGACAAATTCAATTGAATAAAACCTAAAACATGTAGAAACTCTAGGATTGCAATTACCGAACCGAGTGTCCACCATGTTTACTTATATTGTGTTAAACCGTTATTTACATTTTCGTGCAATCGTTTAAGTGTTTGTTAGTTAATAATCAAAATCAAATTGTCGGTTTATTCCGACCCACTTTCCAACAAACAAGTTTATAAAGTTTATCGCAAGCTTCATAATTGTGACAAAACCCTTTAAAATCAATCGAATCCACACGCAAACCAGAAACTCTTCGTGGTTCGACCTCTTACTACCGCTAACTATTTGTTTGAGGTAATTTGGGAATTATAAATGTATCTTTGACAGGAGCGCGACACTCCGATCAGTTTCTTCACATTCACTACATCTACAATCGTCTTCTCATGCATTAGCTGCATCAACATTCTTTTCCTGCATTTACTGCATCTTCTTTTTCTATTTTGCATAACCCTTTGTTTTTTATTGAATAAATCCCGTAACAGCCTTCACTTGATAACCGGATTCTGAAAAATTGTTTAGTCTCTCGCCTTTATTCTATTGCTTTCGTATGGGAAAAATAACCAAAACAACGATCGCCAACTTCTTGATTCTTCCAATAAGACACTTTGAATCACTTGAATGATTGCTTCTTCACTAGTTTCTTCTTTACGATCGACTGACTTGATCTTCTTCTTCCCAATTCACTCGCTCAATTTTCGTTTTCTATATTATGACTATCAATATGTATACAGAATTCAGATTGAGACAGATAAACCTAAATTTTCTGTTTCTTGATTCTTGTATTTATGAAAAGTTTACAATTTCATTTCAAAAACAAAGATCAGGGTTTTGATTGCTATATCTGCGCAAGGGGGCGGGAGATAACAATCAAAGCCTACAAAAACGACATCCTTGAGCAAAAGACCACGCGCACATCTACTTATTTCCCTGAAATACATGTAAATTTTGAAAATCGTCAACATAAGTTGGTGTGAATTCATGCAGTTTTTGTATAGAATGTTTGAATATACTTGTATGAAAAACGTGGTACGTAATTTGTAAAATTATTCGTAACTTTGTTTTGTAAATGTAAGGAATACGAGATCGCTAATGGTTTGCAAGGCCACTAACATATGTCAGGACATAGGAAGCATCCAAACCTAGGCATTGTCGAGATCGACTGAGACACAAAAGCACTCTTTGGTAGAAGTAGGGCCAAGAGTGAGGTTGCCTGAAACCCATAAGATCTAACCTTTCGCTCCCCGGTATAAATGTATACGTTGATTAATGGGGCTTATGTTCACCGTATTTGTCACATGATCTACGTGTCATTCCTTAGTTTTATTTCTACATACCATTGTACATGTTTCTCCCCAAGTTTAGAAAACAAGAAAAGTTTAAAAGTGGGGACATGAACTCACTGTTTTGCGTATCCTGCGTTATAAACTTCACCAAGCTTGTCTTGTAGGCGTCGTAACCTATATGTATTCTATGCACGTTAATCACTAGACTTGTAATACACAAAGTACAAGTCACCATCTTAAGTTAAGTGTTTGTTTTGTGTAAGTTTATAACTTGTGAGGGTCGTGCCCTTGTTCGTCGGGTCTCGCCCATTCTTCGCGTTATTGTAATTTGGATTTGTATTGTTCACTTGTAAATATATATATTTTACTTCGAAAAAATATATATTTGTATATATAGGATTGGAAAACGGTATTGGTTAAAAATAAACTATATTTTTAACTTATCCAAAGTATCATACTTATATTATTTTTTAAAAATAAATATAAGTAATTTGTTAAACAATATTTTCAATATTATTTTTGTGTAAGTATACTTATGGAAGTATACTTGTATTTTTATGTAAATACTTGTGTATTTTACATTATTTGTCAAAAATCAATTCTTTGATTTTTAATACTTTCCGAATTTATATTTCATAGAAATAATATATTTTTAAGGTTTGTGTGAAATGTATATATTTTGTTATGCTTGTTAAATATATATATATATATATATATATATATATATATATATATATTTTGTCATTTACCCGATTTTTGTATAATTTCCATTACTTGGTAGAAATTATATATTTGTCCAAATATATATTTATAAGTCCAAAAATGTCATATATTTTGAGGAATATATTTATGTTAATATATATATATATATATATATATATATATATATATATATATATATTGTTCATTGTCCAAATACCCCTTTTTGTGGGTAATACTTATATATATATAATGAACAATATATATATATATATATATATATATATATATATATATAGGATGGTTCAAATGAAAACCACTTTTATTGTGAAAACTCGAAAACTAATTAAAAAAACCCTAAAAAACACACAAAAAAAATATTTTTTTCAATTTTTTTTATAAAAATCGCTGGTTTTTATATATAAAAAAAAAGTTTTTTTTCAAAAAAAAAAACTTTTTTGTGTAGTGCACATGTGTAATAATACACATGTGTAGTACACATACACATGTGTAGTATTACAAATGTGCACTACACAAAAAAATTATTTTTTTTCTTTTTGAAAATTTTTTTTATATATATATAAAAACCTGCAAATTTTGCTTTGCAAAAAAAAATTGTATGTTTTTTTGGCTTTTTTTAATTAGTTTTCGAGTTTTCACAATAAAAAGTGGTTTTCATTTGAACCTTCCCCTATATATATATATATATATATATATATAGGGAGCCGCTAAAATAGAAACCACCTCCAGTTGTAAGAACCGTGAGAACCACTCTCCACCAATCAGATTACAACAACAAAAAGGGTGTTTTGGTCATTTACTCCCAAATGTCTAATCTCTCTCTCTCTCTCTCTCTTCATTTAAAGCCACTGACTTTTTATCTACCTCTCTCCTCTCCTCTTTCATCTCTTATTTATCACAATCCATCATCTTCTACAAAAATCATCTGAACAATAAGAAACCCAAATCAGAACTCTCTCCCTCTCGCAGCTCCGACCACAGAAGTGAGATCCGGCCGCCGACAACCCCCCATTCTCCGACAACGACGCACCTAAACCCCCTCTTTTTCTTCGGTGAGTGTAGGATCGTATCGCGACCCGAATGAGTCGATCAGAGGCGTTTTCGTCAATTACAGGTGCGGAAAACAAGTAATCAACGTAGGAATAGCTTGTAATTCACTTTAAACACTTTTTGTATTAATTTGACAGCGATTACAACCAGTTCTCGACCCGGCAGCACTTCGGTACGAGATTCAACAACTGTTACAAATGAGATCGCTCATCAGGTATTTATACTAATCTGGAACCGCTTATTAGACAGGCCCAATAAGCGGCCCATATACATGACATAAGAGCGATCCAATGAATTGTCACTCGAGCGGTTCGTACATGTCCATCCGAGCGACCCTAACATCTAATGGACCATATGAGCGATCCACTATCCTAAATCTATACAATCTCATAACTTCTCGTATTTCGTGCCCAGATCTAACATTCTAATTCTATGACTCGATACAAGACGTAATCAACAGATGTAGTGCACCAACAGACTCCCCCTCAGATGTTGATGGAGTCGACTATCGAGTCACAACAATGCTGTTTCTTCAGATCTTCAGTCTAGATCAGTCTTTGGGCTTCTCTCTCTCTATCTTCAGACTCCCCCTCTCGATTTACTGGTATTCCTTTGTTCTTCAGTAACATCTTCAGGATCTTTGTCTGACTTTCCTGCATAAACTCTACCTTAAAGTAAATTTCTTTCACATATATATTTCAAACATATAACCCTGCACCAAATCAGACTCTTCTTCAAAACAAACACAGATTTTGATGAACCACTTGAAAGGTTAGATTATGTAAACATTTAATTTCACACACACACTCCCCCTCAAGTATTGCTCATCATGTTTAGCACTCGGAATTTTGAAAATCAGCTATCCAACATCAGTTGTCGAAAATCTTTTTGAATTTTCAAAATTTATGCTAAAACACACCAAAAATCTTTTTGGATTATCTGAAAGCAAGTAAATGCAGAAAATGAAATATTTACAGACAATATTTTTGCGAGCTCGTGCAAGAGGATCATATCAGTTATGAGACAAATCACCAACACCGTTAAGCTATAAACATTCTTAGTTCTAAACAATTTACCTAGATTGTCAGTATGTTTGTCCACTTAAATCTTCACACAGACTTCAATTGATTCGAGATACGATATTAGTGTTTTAGAGACTTAAACTTAATTGTGTATCACTCCACTTGAATATACTCCTGTATCCAGATCCCAAATATTCAGTCTTACAGGTGAGTATACCACAGATGATATCTGTAAAGGGGTTATGTGCGAGGGCCGTGAGAGCTCAGGTCGATACTTCCGTATACACAGAGAGATGACGGCTCGACTTTTGGTGGGTCCCCTTTAGAGGATCTTTTTTACAACAGCAATGACTATCAATTTTATTGTTTAATCAGATTGTTGAGGGCGGTGCTTTTTCAAGCATTTGCAGAAAGTATTATCCGGGGACTAGGTCAGTACTTCCATACAGCAGAAGTCCCGGGATAATACCCCAGATATCACTGAGCATAAAGACCTAGTATCTCAGAATACGGGACCTTTCAAACAAGATTTCGGGGGTTACCCATATATCCAAGAATAGTTACCCACGAATCAAGCAAGTTTGATTTAGGTTTATATCTCGTTTCAATTTACTAAATGTGCGAAAATCTACTGACACATCCGCAGTAAGATCGTTTATCACTTTTAAACTTTCCAATTCTTTAGCATGTTGTGATAGTCCAATGATGTACTATCATTTCCTCTTTTATGCAACAAATACTCATTTTTCAATTTTATCATGTTTTTGGGTTTTTCAAATTTTCAGATGTTTTTGGATTTTCTGAAAAATTCTTACTCCCCCTAAAATTCAAATACATCTAATGAAAATTGAAAACAAACTGTACAGAACATGACAACTGATATCGAATCTCCTCAAATCGCCATTCACTAGGCATAAACAATCAGAACTCCCCCTATCAACAAACTATTTTCCCATTTAGATTTCAAAACACTTAAGTTTGTTTTAATCAAAATGGTTTTTCCGGAAAATAAGTTTGATTGATTTTACCAATTGTAGGTTACCATTTGTAGAAATATCCAACAAATGTTCGGGGTTGTGGTTCATCATCTTGTCTATTGACCAAAAGTAGGAAAATACAAGTACAACTTAATGTCCTTGATTTACCATTTTCAGTTCAGAAACCTCTGTACCAATTGTAAAATATCAACAAACATAAACAAACCTCTTTACCGTTTGCATAATTGACATTACCGAATAGAATTTTGAGAAAGATGCCGATTCATGCTCCACGCTTACCAACCTGGGAGCTCCGGCAAGTCCTGAGACTTACTGTTCATAATATGTACCATCCCAGTCACAAACCAGGGATGGTTCAACCGTTTCTTTCTTTGTTTTCTTCTTGTAAAATTCTTTAACCCCTTTGACTTTTCGATCGATCATCTTGCCAAAGATATGTTTTACCTTGGGGTTAAAGACCTTCTCAGCATCAAATTCTTGTTCATCATGATAAAATTGGTTAGAAATTTCAACTTTACCAATTTTCTTCTTGTAATTTTCAGCCCGAAGTGATGGAAACTCATCATCATTAACACTCGGAACTGAGTTTTCATCTTTTACATCAGCTTCACAATTTGACACAACTTGTGGCTCAACTGACTTTGTGGAATCAGTTTCATCGCCTGAAGATGGCTCCTCTGAATTCAACCTATCAGAATCATCGCTAGAGCTTTCATCACCCTTCTTAACAACCCATTTCTGGTTGTCAGATTTTGCTCTTTTCTTGTAAAATTTGTTCGAACTCTCACCAGTTTCAAAAATAGAATCTTTAAACAGTTTTGTTCTATCATGTGGTGATTCGAACGCAAACACTTTTTCTGAGATTTTGCGAAAAACTCCCTGTTTTGATTTTATCGCCTGAGAACAATCTTTGGCAATATGTCCAACGTTGTTGCACTTGAAACAGGTTCTCGAGTCCTTCTTTTGTTCAGCTACCTTCTTCAACTCAGCTTGTTTCTTTTTCAGAAACTCACTGTTTGTTTCCCTCCAGAAACTTGTCTTTTCTTCTACATCGGTTGATGTACCTGAAACAAATGACATTTTGAACTTAAAATCACGAACATATTTTTCATTTTTCTGTTTTTCTGTAGGAGTAAAACCTAATCCTTTCTTTTTGAAATTACCGCTATGGTTTGATCTCTTTTGGAAATCTGAACCAGAACCGTAATTCTTTTTCTTGTTTAATCTCTGTTGTACTCTTGAGGTGTATTTTTTAGGTTTTTCATTAAGACATAAGTCTTTAATTTCAGAAATATTAATTTCTGTGATTTTGAAAACCTTGTTTATCAATTCAGTTTTGACACCTCTTAATGGGAATTCCTCATCAGAATATAATTTGTCCGAATTATTCAAAGTATAAGCAACTTTAAACAACCCATCATCCAAATTAGATTTTGATAACAAGAATTTTCTATCATAGACTAATTTTCCCTGTTTTTCTGTTTGCTTCAGAGTTTTTGACTCAGATTTTGACTTTGACACGAACTCCGGCTTTGACTCTTCACTGTCATCACTATCTAACACATGATCCACAACTTTCTTCATCAATTGAGACTGTTGATCAGTGTCAGATGATGTAAACACAACATCAATACTTTCTGGAAGATTGACCGACGACTCTGACTCCCACTGTAAATTTGTGGCCTTTTTGACTCTTTCATCGTTTGGATATCTGGGCAAATATCCATTTTCCAGTGGAGGTGGACATCTGTTATAACTGACACTTTTCTTCTTACCAGATGACGTCTTTTCAGTATCCTTTTTCTTGTCACTCTTCTTCTTGTCAACAATCTTTTCTTCAACACTAACTTCAGCTGCTTTTTCTTCAGTTATCTCACCTTCTTCCCAGACCTTCATGCTTTCAACTGTAGGATAGATTCTGTCAATCACATAGGAAGTACATGAGTAACTCTTTAATAAACGATTAACTCTCTCCGTTTCGATTCGTTGCAGCTCAAGCTTTTGTTCTAAAGCAGCACACTTTTCAATGTAATTGTTTACAACTTTTTGTTTTGTCATAAACGCTCCCTGAAGTGTCTTCATAGAAACTGCTTGTTCTTCACTCGTTTGATTGTACTGATTCATTGTCTTATTCAGCACATCATAAGACTCCTTCAAACTGTTCAAGTTGTAAATCAAAGTGTTGTTCTGCTTTTTCACAACTTCACAGTTTTCACACTTTACCGATACTTCTTTTGCATCAACTTGTTCTTCAACTTTAAACTTAGGCACTTCTGTCACCTTTTGCCTTCTCACCACCGGCACTTCTTCATCATCACTACTCACCGGTGTTTTAATCTTCTTCTTTTTCTTCTCCTTCTTGACTTTTTCATCTTCGCTATCACTCTCAGCAAGCAGCTTCATATCTTCTCTGTATTTTCTAGCCCAATACTCTGTATCATCATCACTATCATCTACAATCTTTGCTGTAAATGCAGTGTAAGCTGTGGTTTGATCAGGAATGTAATCATCCCAAGTAAAATTTGCCCAGCTAAAACCCTCTGGTAACCTCTCATCATCTTGATCAATTATCAAAGCACTACCATCCCTTCTTTTTCCACAATCATAACTGCTCACACAAGCTCTCTTTCCAGTATCTTCAATCACATCTCTTCCATGTGCAGTTTGAGCTTGATGTTTTTGTTGTTGAGATGATTGTTGACCAACTTGGTGATAGATGGCTTTCCGATAATAATCATTGTTGTTGTTGAACGGATTTTGAGCTCCACTTGCTTCACGGTTAGTGCACCCTCTCTTGAAGTGGCCTTTTTCCCTGCACCGAAAACAAGTGACTTTAGATTTGTCAAAACCTAAAGTAGAAATATTCGCATCACGAAGATCATCTCTCCCTGTGATTTGTTTAAATTTCTCAGCTCTCCGTAAAACACTAGCCAGACACCACTTTATATCCATCAGTTCCATCTCTTCAGCATCTATCTGGTCGTAGTCTTCTTTGGTTAACATTGGATTGCCGACACGACCTGCAACAAAACAAGTGTAAGATTCCAAAACCATTCCTAATAAAGACATTTGGTTTTTGGCAATTTCCTCAGAATAATCTTGATCATTCTCAAGATTCAATACAATGTTACACTGTAATTTTCTCCCATTCTTAGTTGCTGAGATGTTTGGATCAAATGATGGAAATGAAGTAAAGCTGGTTTTGCTGCTTGATCCAGATGATGGACTTTCAGATACACTTTTGGCACTCATACCAGTAACAATCTTTGGAGATAGATTTGATGATTTCTCATTTACCCCAGCTTTATAATATAACCCGATGTCTTGTTCACCATCGAAGTCTTTCATTCTAATCACTTTTCTCTGTTCGATTTCTTGAGCTTCAATCTTTTCGATGAACTTACTGAGCGTCAGATTGCTAAAACCTTTCTTGTTTCTGAGCATCATCAAGTATGTGCCCCAACTCTCATATGGCAACGCATCAGCAAGTTTTTCGATCAATTCTTCATTACTCTTTTCAATACTCAATCTTTTCATATTAGCAAGCAGATTACAATATCGTTCAATAATTTCTCTCGTACTCTCATTTTTCAACCCACGAAAAAGATCAAATTCTTTCTTTAGAAGCGACTTCTTGCTTTTAACCATCTCTTCACTTCCCCTAAACTTCGAACGTAAAGCTTTCCAAATTGAGTAAGACGTTCCATTATGCTGTAAAAGAACCATGATATCTTCTTTGACTGCTTGTTGAAGAAGACTAAGCATCATTTTCTCGTCTTTGTACTTTTTCCGAGCATCAGCAGTAAGATCTTTGATTGGAACAGGTTCTTCATCATCATTTAATGGTCGAACATACTTTGTTTCTACGCATTCCCAAGCATCAAGATAATTCGCTTGCACCTAATTTTCAAACCGACCTTCCCAACCTTTATATTCTTCGATGTTCATTAACTTGGGAGGCTTTTGCATCGTTCCTGTTTCGTTTTCTAGCATTGTGGTTTGAATAGCGGTGATTGGGGTACTAGGGGTAGCAAATGCGTTATAGAAAGCCTCGTCCATTTTTAAATTTTCGAATAATATTTCAACCTGTACACAAAAGCAGACAAAATGTTCAATTGGTCACAACAACGGTCCAATAAGAATCAAATAAGCGGACTGGATGGGTTCAAATAAGCGGCCCAAAAAGTGAATGGATACAAGAGCGGTCCACAACACTGTCCGTTCGAGCGGACAAGAGTCTGTTCGAACGAGCGGTTCAAAATGTATGAATAAGCGGTCCAAGCATAATCCTATGAGCGATCCAGAAATGATGCTGTACGAGCGGACTGACAAGTTGATTTGGAGCGATCCAGGTCACTTGACCGAATGAGCGATCCACACTTGTCCGGATAAGCGGTCCATAATCATCCAAATGAGCGGTTCAGAACTTGTTCGAATAAGCGAATTGCCAATCGTACCTGTTTTTCTTTCGAATTTTAGCTCCAAACTTTCAAGGGTTTGTCTCTATACTATCGCGCACAATCCCTGAGATTTTCAGCAAATTTCGACCGTTGAAAGTGTCTGAATCTCAAAAAGAAGGTGTAGAAGACAGAAATTTTGACGATTTCCAGCTATTCTCTGTAGAACTCCTCCTCCTGAAGCTCTGATACCACTTGTAGGATCGTATCGCGACCCGAATGAGTCGATCAGAGGCGTTTTCGTCAATTACAGGTGCGGAAAACAAGTAATCAACGTAGGAATAGCTTGTAATTCACTTTAAACACTTTTTGTATTAATTTGACAGCGATTACAACCAGTTCTCGATCCGGCAGCACTTCGGTACGAGATTCAACAACTGTTACAAATGAGATCGCTCATCAGGTATTTATACTAATTTGGAACCGCTTATTGGACAGGCCCAATAAGCGGCCCATATACATGACATAAGAGCGATCCAATGAATTGTCACTCGAGCGGTCCGTACATGTCCATCCGAGCGACCCTAACATCTAATGGACCATATGAGCGATCCACTAACCTAAATCTATACAATCTCATAACTTCTCGTATTTCGTGCCCAGATCTAACATTCTAATTCTATGACTCGATACAAGACGTAATCAGCAGATGTAGTGCACCAACAGTGAGACCACCGGCGACGGTGGTTATTTCCAGCCGACGACCGACGAGCTCCTCCTCCGACAACCACACCACTAAAACGAGAATTATAAACCCGATTCTGTTATCCTTTTTCCGATTAGAGCGATAGATAGATCTCAGAGAGAGAGAGAGACAGAAGGAAGGAGGTCGAAGATGATGATGCAACGAAGGTGTATCGCCGGCAGTTCAAGGCGGCGTCGCCGCTCACGGCGGCGGCAGTGGAAGAGATGGTGGCGGTGCTCGATTCAAGTTCCAGTTCAGGTAATGGTCAGTCCATCTCAGTTTTGGTGCTCAGTTTTGAGCTTGGTTCGTGTTTCAGCTATATTGGTTTGAGTTGTTTTAAGCGGGAGTTTCGGTCAGATTTCAGGTTGCGGGTCATCAGGTTTCGGGCCAGACTCAAGTGTGGTTCGAGTTTTTGTTCGGGTCAGCCGTGGGGCGAGTTTCGGGTCTGTGGGTGCGGGTTTGGTTCAACCCGGTTCGGAAGCTTCAGGTCGGCGGCTCAGTCAAACCGGGTCAGATTCAGAGTTGTCCGGGTCAAGCTTCGCCTCGGTCTCGGTTCGGGTTTTGCAATTCGGTAGCTAGTTATTATTACGTTAGTTTAGATTTTATTTAGTTAACGCTCACCGAGCTCCAACCGATACTTTAGTGGCTTGACGAAACACATCAGTGTTTCTTCGACATCCGTGTTTCGTAAAGGCGTCTGTTTCTCCGTACAACAGTTACGTGCAGAACCCTAATTGCCGTCATCATCTAGCAGCAATCATACAGAAATCATTTAGCATAGAATCATCATCTAATCATCATGAAATCATTAATACAATATAGTAATCATTCAGTCATTATCGTTCATACAGAAAACGTTAACCAAATCATATTATAACAATCCAACCTTTAGCATGAACCCTAGATTATGAGATGACCTTAAATCACGACATGTGCAGATCCGGTGATCATATTTCTTGTAATTCACTATGCCATCGATAACATACAAGATCAACACCAATAATTCATTGGAACCGTCAAGCACTTAAAAACAACATCACCTACACTATCACATCATGATTCTAAATTCATGTGGTTTACAAACCCTAGCCTAAACACACAAAGGCACCAATTAACAAGTACACATACAGTAGGGTTTACACTAACCGATTCGAGGTGAACATACAAGGATTCGAGAGATAGAGATGATGGTGAACGATGGTTGTCGCCGTCACACAGTGGAGAGTTCTAGGGTTTCAACCTTTGCCAAAAGTGTTACAAAAGAAGTCATCCCGGGTAGTTATACGTTCATACGCGTACTGGGCCTTAATGGGCTTCGGCGAAACGGTTGGGCCGGCGAAACAGTCTTTTTCGTCGAAATTGGAATGACGAAACAGACTTCTGTTTCGTCGGGTTTGGTCTTGGCGAAACACTTTGTTTCGTCGGGTCCTTTCATGTGTTAAACAGTTTAAGTTTTCTAAACAGTCTCATGTTATATCAACAAACATAAATGCATGTAATAATCATAATACGTTTTGTCATAATACAGCGTGTACAGTTACAAGCAAACAAGTCAAGTAAGTAAACAACTGAACAGTCAACGTGCAATAAATGCGAAAGTGGAATCTCAGTTCTTACAACTAGAGGTGGTTTTCATTTTAGCGGTCCCCTATACATACATATATATATATATATATATATAGGGTAGGGCTAGATAGAAAACCCTATATATATAAAAAACCCGAGAAAACCCAAGCTCCCGACATTTTTTTTTTGAAAAAAATAACACATGTAATATACATGTTTTTAAGACTTTTGGGCCAAAAAAATCAAAAAAGCGCCGAAGGGATATTTTAAAAAAAAAAAAACAAGTTTCAGCAATTTTCAGCGAAATTATGTCTTTTTTGCTTAACACGTGTTAGGAGCTGAAATTTGTTTATTTTTCTAAAAAAAATCCCTTCGGCGCTTTTTTGTTTTTTTTGGCCCAAAACACTCTAAAACATGTATATTACATGTGTAATTTTTTTCAAAAAAAAAAATGTCGGGAGGTTGGGTAAAAATGGCTTCCCATTTGGGTTTCCAGAGTTTTCTAAGAATTTTAGGGTTTTTTATCTAGCATTATCCTATATATATATATATATATATATATATATATATATATATAGGGGATGGTTCAAATGAAAACCACTTTTATTGTGAAAACTCGAAAACTAACTAAAAAAAGCCTAAAAAACACACAAATTTTTTTTTTCAATTTTTTTTATAAAAATCGCTAGTTTTTATATATAAAAAAAACTTTTTTTCAAAAAAAAAAAAATTGTGTAGTGCACATGTGTAATAATACACATGTGTAGTACACATACATATGTGCAGTATTACACATGTGCACTACACAAAAAAAAATTTCTTTTTTGAAATTTTTTTATATTAAAAAACCTGCGAAATTTTGATTGCAAAAAAAAATTAAAAAAAAAAATTTTTTGTATGTTTTTTTGGCTTTTTTTAATTAGTTTTCGAGTTTTCACAATAACTAGTGGTTTTCATTTGAACCTTCCCCTATATATATATATATATATATATATATATATATATATATATATATATATATATATATTTATAAATACTTCCTTGTATATTTTTGTGTATATTTTGGTATTTATACTCCTTGGGAGTATTTAGTGTATTTTCAAATTCATAATACACTACTACATATAATAAACATAATATACACTTAGCACAATATTTGGTGGCCACTAAATATATATTTTTTCCATAAAAAATATACATACTTAATATTGATTTTAATTTGAAGAAAACTTTATTTCTTGACTTGTAATTTTGTATAAAAATTAAGAAACCTTAGTAAATAATTTTAGGTGAATTTTGGGGAATAAGTTTCATCAAAACTTATATTTTTCTAAATGTCAAAATTTTTATTGACATAGTTCCCCCTAAAAATGGAGGTTTTCCATGTTTTCAAAACATGTGTTTATTTTATTTTCATCATCAAAATCAATTTCCAACAATATCACAAGTTACATACACTAATTTCATCATGTAAAACCCTGGGATGAACTTGATTATTTTGTAAAAACATGTAGTCTCGTAAATCTATACTTAACATACTTGGTTCTTTCAAAAATAAGCTTCTTTATGAATTTTTCATGAACTTTTTATAAAACTTAGTTTCATAAGTTAATCATCCATAAACTTAGTTATTTCAAGATCATGAGAACATGCTTTAAAACCATTTTTCTTGTTTACATAGAGACTTTTCAAGTTCATCTTCAAGTTTAACCATGGATCTTTCTAGATCCATGCTTAAACCTTTTAGATCTAAGCTTCTAACAATCTTTCACATGATGGATCTGACTAAAAACACAAGATTCAACATTCACAAGTGCGTTTAAGGGTGAAAGATGTAACTTGGAAGGTTATATGTAATATTAAGTGTGTTTAAGTGTTTTTATAATTTTTAAGGTGTTCTATCACGATAACTAGCTTTATACCATAAAACAATGCTTCTAGTCTATCTTTGGTGTTTTGGGTAGTGTCCGGTTAATCGTTTGGTTATCGATTCGTTAAAGTGCTAAATAGTGCAGTTTTATAAGGTATGAAGTGCCTTTTATGACAGTTTTCGTTCGCGACACTTACAAGTTATTTTGGACACTAAAACATAAATTATGCATGTTATTTTATTGTTTAAATGTTGTTTTTGCTGATTTTCTGCAGAATTCTGCATTTTAGGTGCGTTTCAGGTACTTTTTAGTGCTTGTTTTAGCTTCCGGAGAGTGTTTATGTTAACCCTTTTTCCTGCACTTGGGTTTAATGTATTTTTGATGTTGGACCTACATCTAGGCCCTAAATCTATTGTCTTATTTGTATTCTGCAGTCATGCTGACATAGCTTGTCTTACCGGTGAGTTTACTAGTCGTTTCGACGCAACGCTTAATGTAATGCACAATGCGATAATTGAAGTATAAAACATGCATGAATTCATATGTAAAGCAAGTAAGCATATAATGTTGACTTTTGAGCACATAATTGAAGGAAATAAATAATTAGGAAAATAGTACAGAGATTACCAGTTTTGTGCCAGTTGTCACATTGGGTATTGTCACACAATAAGAACTATTCAATTTCGGAAAATCTTTGTCATTTTTCTCAAAAACATTTTCTTTAATTTTTTCATTTTCAGAATTCTGTTCCTTGACCACCCATATTTTACCTTTTAAAACATTCCTTTGATAAAACTTTGAATCATTTTGAATGTTTTGATTTGGCACAACACCTTTTGGTTTCCAAAACTGGTTTGGTTTTGTCATATCAACCGTTGTTTTTCAACTTTATGTTGTCCTAAATCAGGGTGTCACTGGTTTCCAATTCTAAGGATCAATCAACATCAAATCAGTCTATAAACAAAACCCTAAATCATACCTTGATCTCATATATACCAATAACAATCCACATGATCACAGAACTTCATATCAATCATATTCAATGTAGTTTATAAGCATAACCAAGGTTAACAAAGAATGTGAATCATATCAATGATGAATCATACCAATCGAAAGAGAGCAAGGTGTTTGCTTGAATGAGAGAGAGATGATGATTCACGAAGAGGAGGCTTCGAAAGGAAGGAGCTGCCGTTAAAGTGAAGGAGGGAATGAGGAGCTAGGGTTTGCTATTTTGTGTTTGTTGCAAGATTTTGAGAGCCACAGACAAAATCGCATGTTTGTATGCACTCAATTAACTGAACCGGGCCTAGCTTGGGCTCGAAAGGATTGGGCCGACGACACGAGCAGAGAGGGAAAGGTGTTGGGCCCGTAAACGGAGTGTGCGACTCGAGGGTAGCGTGCGGCTGAGTTCCATAAAACATACCATTAACGTTTAACAATTTCCATTCATTTATTCAAAACAACCAAGCATAAACAAACATTTTAATCAATTCACATATCGTACACATAGTTTCAATGTAAAACAGAACGTGAAAGAAAGTGATACGCAGTAAGAGACCATGGAAATATGGGTTGTCACATGTATGCAATGAACATCAACGGTCATAACTTGGTGATCAGTGAGAAGAATGCTAATGACATTTGGTGGTCATATAAGACTAAAATCGGTAACTCATACACATTATAATGTAAGGTTACCAAGTAGATAAGAACCAAGGATTGATCATAAGGAGAAGGTTCATTTGAGAAGAAAATTTAATTGAGAAGAAAAAGAACAAAGGGTAACTTTGTAAAACATTAAATTGTTTTTTCACTTATTTATTATCACTTTTGACTAATTAATTAGTCACAAAGACTATTATCCTCCACACTAATTTATTTTTGCCTACACACATCAAAAGTTATCCTACATATTTCGAAATTCATCCTACACGTTGAAATTTATCCTACACAACTTGTAATTTATCCTACACTTTAAATTATTTTATTTTATTTTTTTTAAAAAATATATATTTTGAAGATAAGTTACAAAAAATTTAATGTAGTTAGCTATTAAAAAGGAATACTACACATTAATGACATATGTAGATTTACCAATGTACCCTTATAGTAACATTAAATACTTATCTTAAATGAAGTAAAATAAAACATTCTTATTGGTTGAAATTTCTTCTTTTTTCTTCTTAGACCATAGGTAATGGTTAATGCCTACAAAGGGGCATTTTTCACCACATCATCATCATAATGCCCTTTTAAAAAAGGTGTAATGGTTAATGCCCATTTCATTTATTACTTTCCATTATTTTTCTTCTCTTTGGGCATTATTATAGAAATGCCCCACCCTCTTCATGCCCTTATAATGCCCAAGGGGGATGGTGTTGAGGGTATTATCAAATCTTTTCATGCCCTTATAATGCCCATTACACGTGATCTTACAAAAAATTTCTTCTCATTTGAACTCTGCACTTGATCATAAAGGGATTTACAAATATATAATATGTGAGTTGAAGTTATCATGTCCCCATATTTGTTATATTGAGTTGCTATTGGTTTAATATTGTGTAAGTTAATAAGTAACTTATGTGCATAAACTCATCTTGGATTGTTTTATATATGTATAGAAAAAATTTGGGACCTAAATTCCACATTAAATATTCATAAATCGAGTCTTATAAAAGATGGGTGAGACAATATTGTTGTTATTTAATTTATTGGTTAGTTGTGTTTAGTTATCTCCCTTACATTATGTTAATGCCCAATTAAATCAATAACCACGATTTAGTTATGTATGTATGTATAGAAAGTATAATCGACCAAGCAAAATTGATGATGTCGATGAAACCCGTGAGTTCAATCCTAGATGTTACAGAATGTTTTTAACTAGAAAAATCCATCCGTGCTACGTGGTGGGGATTCAGTCACTATTGATTCGTGACATGATCAATATGGTATTGTTACTCATATAGCAACCGAAAAAAACTACACAAAAATATAGGATCGTGCCACGATATCTACTAAAGTTCAACCCACGCAACACCGCAGGAAAAAAAATGTAATGCTAAAATGTTATAAACATTATAACATTGTAAATTAAATTTGGTTATAAAAAAACAAATTAGTAAGAAATAAATAACAAAAACATTATTGTTGCAGGTTAAAAAGAAACAAACTTTCGAATTCCAATGGTGGGAAGACTCTATGGTATTCTTGCCGCAAGAATACTTTGAGAGGCTGTTTAACAACTTTTGAATGGTTAAGTGTTGAACTAGTAAGAGCCCTAAACCATTAAGAGGTAGCATAATGTTTAACTCTTCAGAGGCAAATGTCTGACCAATTCAGATTAAAGGTCTTAACCATTCAGACTCTATATAATACTTAAACATTTAGAGGCAAATGTCTGAACCATTCAGACATCTGGTCACGAAACAAACAGTCGAAACCATTAAGTGCTGAACTAATAAGAGGTAAACAAACAACCCTTTATACTTGTATCTCATAAAATAAACCAGAAAAAGAAAAAAACATTAAAACAAATAACCAACGCCTGCCACTGTTAAGGCTTATAGTCATAGATAGTAATGGGCCAAATTTACAAAAGGAGATTATTTTTTGTTCAACATGGGCCCCTTTCAATAGGAGGGTAAAATCCAAGCTATTTCTAAATGCTTAATGGCCGGCCGCCGGCCCTAATTTTGATTTCCACTTAACACAAAATGTTATTAAAATTGTGATTGATGTGTTAAAACATAAATTTGTGTTTGTAACTAATTATACATTTTTAAAAATTTCCACTCACGATGTAATCTTTTTATAATAACCAAAATAATAAAACATAAACATTTCAAAATTAACTATGTGGTATTTATTGAGCCCTTTCTTGATTGATGACAAATATTCTGTTAATTTCAGCTATTGTTCCATTTGTCTGGTCATGACTTTCATGAATACTCTATAAATACTTGTAACTAATTTACTAACTTATAACTATAATAATATGGAAAACCACTATTATCTTATGACACGGTTCTTATTAAAAATCTGGACTAGCCAAACATGCAAATGACTTAACAATCTAGTTTTTTTATATTACCCAAATCCATAATCAAATAATTATATAATTAAGTAATACACTATGTTTTAACAATGTAAATTCGTATTTACTATTTGTAAATATAAATCCAATATAATACTATTAACTCATCTATTAAACACGGTGTTTAGGTCAGACATATGGTTAAGAATCTTAAGATGTCTAATTGAGAGTGACAGTAAGCACTTAAATTTCATCGCCTTCCTTCTAGCAAGACGTTAGATAGGAAAAAACAGATTACGTTGAAGTTCAAAATAAATTAACCGGTTAAGTCACTGTTTCATCACAACCCATCTAGAGTTAGGGTCTTCCACAACAGAACTTAAACATCACCACCAACAACCCATCCAAATTAGCAAGAAGCTAAATTCAGAAGCTAAAAAAGAAAAAAGAAAAAAAAAAGAAAAGGCAAAAAGCACCAACAGAAAACAAAATTGCCTGCAACAGCTCCCAACCTCAAAAAACTACAACTTAATCAAAATCTATCCCTGAAAAGTTGTTCTAGTTAGACCATGTGTAGTGGTTTAGCAAAATAATGCCCCCACCATGGGGCATTATTCGACACGTGTCAGTCCAGTCAGCATGGAGCGTTATTGCAAAAGTGGCGTAGTGGGAATAATGCCCAAATAATGCCCCTTTCCAATTATTAAACAATTATTTTTGAGGTTAAAAAAAAAGGGAAACTACAAGTGCCCCAAACCCATTGGCTAGTCAACATGGTTGGCCGGATCTTGAGCGTTGTTTTAAAAACGCTAAACAAATTTTTTTTCAAAAATAATGCCCCAAAACGCCCCATGTAATGGGTTGGGGGCGTTTTTAGGCGTTTTTTTTCAATTTTTTTTAAAAACCACGCCCCACTACGGGTGGTCTTAGACAGAGTAGAGAGACTGATGCCTCAGACCTTCGAGCTCTTCATAACCCACCAATAAGCGGACTCTTTAATATCTTCGACCATTTAAGAGACTGACGAGTTTATGCATTTAAAAACTTTCTTGTTCTGACCGAATTGTCATGAGAATAATGGCATAGATGACCTCAATTTTCTTTGGAAGGTTCAACGAGAGACTAAATTGAAGGAGGTGATACAAGGAAACAAAATGAGAAGGAACTGAGATGTTAACCCACACACAAACCTGCCACTAAACTGCCTTCGCAACCAAACAGGAAGCCATCAAATGGTCCACAGATGATACGTACATAACACACATGGCCGGCCCCGAAGGTGGGCGGGGAGGACCACCGACCACCGCCCGATATTTCCAAGAGCACATTATTTAAAAAAAAAAATCCGATATTTATATGTAAAAAAATAAATTATTAGGGTATACTCATATAAACACCAACATAGGCCCACTTACAAAACTATTTTTATAATTTATATTTGTTATTAGCCCATTGTCATTAGGTTTAGACCGCCTAATACCCAATTTCTTTAAGGCCTAAGGGCAAGTTTTTTCGAGTTCGAACAAGGTATACAAATTCTCGGGGCCGGCCCTGAAAACACATCAGCAACCCAAACCCACGTTTACATGCATGATACCCATGTTTCCTTTATATGTTCCATGTTTCCCATGTTCCTTTGTTTACTGCATGCATGTTCTCAGTGTACTAGGTAGTTGTTAGATTAGTTTTGTATATTTAAAGTTACGTTGCATTTTGAAAGGAGAAGAAGAATTAGATCAAAGTTATTATTGTCTTGTTCTCTCATCTATGTTCTTTGGAGCCTAACCCACTCTACGAGTCTCTTGGGAGATTAGTCATCTCGAATCGGATTCTATCAACATATTCCAAGCAAATCCAGCATCTCGAGCACACCCTGTCTCACACATGAATGCCTCTAACCAAAAGCGTGTCCGTTGTGGGAATTTTTCTACTAACTGCCCGCTACAGAAAGCACTTGAGTTTGGGCACCGTTATCTTACTCCACATAGAAGGTTGAACCTGAGAAGTATGACCCGAGCCTTCAATCATCTCTTTCCTCAATAGTTTCACCAAGAAATTTGTTGTACCTCCCTTATTTGACCAATACTAACCATCCTCACCAGCTTTAATGTCCTGGTTGTAGATAATCCGCATGAGCAAATTGACCTCTTCCTTTTCTCAGTTGGAGACCAGAAGACAAATCCATTTCCAATCCTAGACGACACTGCCAGTCACCACACTATAGCTTTTTGGAGAGCGAGTAAGCAACCAAGATTCAAGCACAAACCGCACCCTCGTAATCCAAACATCTTTGGGTGATTTGGCTTGCATGACACCCATGTTTCCTTTATATGTTCCATGTTTCCCATGTTCCTTTGTTTACTGCATGCATGTTCTCACTGTACTAGGTAGTTGTTAGATTAGTTTTGAGCATTTAAAGTCATGTACGTTGCATTTTGAAAGGAGAAGAAAAATTAGATCAAAGTTATTATTGTCTTGTTCTCTCATCTATGTTCTTTGGAGCCTAACCCACTCTACGGGTCTCTTGGGGATTACTCATCTCGAATCGGCTTCTATCAACAGATTCCAAGCAAATCCAGCATCTCGAGCACACCCTGTCTCACACATGAATGCCTCTAACCGAATTCGTGTTCGTTGTGGGAATTTTTCTACTAACTGCTCGCTACACAAAGCACTTGAGTTTGGGTACCGTTATCTTACTCCACATAGAAGGTTGAACCTGAGAAGTATGACCGGAGCCTTCAATCATCTCTTTCCTCAATAGTTTCACCAAGAAATTTGTTGTACCTCCCTTATTCGACCAATACTCACCATCCTCACCAGCTTTAATGTCCTGGTTGTAGATAATCTGCATGAGCAAATTGACCTCTTCCTTTTCTGAGTTGGAGACCAGAAGACAAATCCATTTCCAATCCTAGACAACACAGCCAGTCACCACACTCTAGCTTTTTGGAGAGCGAGTAAGCAACCAAGATTCAAGCACACACCGAACCCTCGTAATCCAGACATCTTTGGGTCATTTGGCTAACGCTTTTCGTTTTTCTTCTACACTACCAAATCCAACTTTTGCAAATCTTGTCTTGGCTTGTCCCACCTCCTCCACATACGTTAACTATTTATCCCTTTTATCCAAATGAAACCTACTTCAACTATGGTGATCTTAAACCCTTCAAACGCAATTGTTCTAGACTTGCAAATGACAACCCAACCCATGAACGCATGTTTAAAATCGACGATAATGAGGCTCATGCTAATAACAACGCACTTACAGCTATTCAAACCATTACATTTTTCGTTTGGCATCCTAAAATCCTAAGCATCTCTCGGTTGATGTAACACCTCGAAATTTTGTGTCCAATAATGCGTTAACACGTGTCATGAGTTTACACGTGGCATTAAATATTAAATAAAGGACTAAAGTTGACAAACCTTGAAAGTATGTAAATTCGAGGGTTATAAATGTCAACAAAGGGTAAATATACTGCATAGTAAACCTAAACGATGCTCGTACCTTCAAAGGAATAAATCATGGATCGTACGGAAGCGAAACGCGGAAGAAAGTGAGAGATTACAAGCTGCAAGGGTTAACTGTGTCAACATGTTTAATTATACCTCTGAGTGACCCTTTGACAAATCCGAAGCTTTGTAACAGTAAAATACGCTCACTAGAACGTACTATATAAATTTCGCGAAGTTCCGTTTTAAAACGAGAAAGTTATGGTAAAATTCGTACGAGAGGGGTTAAAAGCGTCAACAATGAAAGTTAAGGCTTTTCGGATAGTAATTAAACTAACCGGGGGCTTGACAGTACGAGTAAATGGCACGAGGCCCTTAATTGTAATTAACCGAGGGCCATATCGCAAAGTTACCCCTTCAAACCCGAAAGGTCAGGTTATTAATTACCGAAGATTTCGTAATCATTACAAAAGATTCAAAAAATCTTGGAAATTAGACCTAACGCGGGCCGCGTAAAGGTCAGGGGCTAGTTGATGCGGGCCGCGAGCCACCTGTTAATCCGGTTTCTGACTTATGGATTCAGGCGGCCCGCGTACAAGATGCATGAACTCTCATGCGGGCCGCGTGGGACGCCCAGTAACAGAAAACATGGGCAGATTCAATGATTTGGCTTGTAAACGATCTTGTGAGCAATCAATGAAGCATGGGCGCCCTCTACCTGACCCCTAGCACCTTAGGACACTTGCTGATCATCCATGAGCAATGTAGGATGTGTTGTAATGATCTTGTGCACCAAACTTTACTATAAAAAGGCCTACATTGTGCATAAGTTCACCACACCTCAAACACTGCTCTCAAGATCATTCCTGGAGCTCTCAAGTGTTCTTCTATCATCCTAAGTCATGCACAAGTTTCTGTAAGTTGTCTAACCCTTTTATGGCTTAGTTTTTGCTTAGTTTAGCTTAAAAGTCAATCCGTCGTAGTTAACGATTGACTTTGTGATAAATCACGAATGGTCCAGCGATTTGCCGAATCAAAGATAGTTATGTGTTGGTATTTATGTGGGTAATAAACCCTTAAAAGGGTTCCCCCTGATCACCACTCTAACTAGGTCAAATGTCGAGTCAAACGTGTACTTAAAAAGTCAACATAAAGCCATTTTGCGATTTTACGCATAATCTGTAATGTAGATGATATGCAACCTGTTTAAACGCTCACAAAATATGATAATAAGTGTATTAACAAATCTAAGCTTGTTTGATTCGGCCATTTGCTATATTGACCCGGTTCGGAGCCGAAAGTCGCAAAACTTTGACTTTTGCTTTGACTTCAGTTCTGACCTGTTTTAGTACAATGTAGATATGCCTTAGGACTCTCTTAGGACCAGGTCACATGATGGTATCACCCTCTGTGACCGGTTCGTCGTTTGTCCAAGTCCTTTACACCTTTCCGTTAAGTGCTTAAAAGTTGACCGTAACGCCCTTTTTAATTTAAAACGAGAATTTCGGACACGTGAAAGGATCGTTACCTTGGTTACTGAATTCTAAGCATGTCCCTAAAGTTTCACATCAATTCGAGGTCTAGAATAGGAGTTATGCTAAATAGCGCAATTTAAGAAAACTTTTGTAAATACCGGCGCAATTAGCATAACGCCTATCTAAACCCGGATTTCGACACCAAACCTTTTGCTCACTGATGTAAAATAATATTTTGGAATTTTTAAAGATTTTTAATTATTTTTAACCTGCTCATAACCTGCAGTTATGGCAACGGTTCGGTAAATACCGAATATACCCTTTTCGGCCATAACTTGAGTTCTACAAGGTCTTTTGACCTGATTCCAGTTGCTACTGATTTTAAATAATAAATAAAGTGTTTTAGACTTTATAAACTGTTCGGGAAACTCAGATTTCCTGTGGAACTCTAAAACCTCTTTTATAATCTTTAAAAAGACCAAAATACCCCTACGGGCATAATATGAACTTAAACTCGTTACGGGCATTACGGAAGGTATACTACTGATACCACAACCTCTTTAAGGCATGTTGACTTAGGAAAACAGTGTAGGACCCTTACGGTTACCCGTTGTGCCTTTTGCGCGCACGGTTCGGCTTATGTAACTAGCTTACATAAATTAGCCGATACGGGTCAAACCATATTGTTTTGACCCCAAAATCCAGAGTATGATTATTATACCCGTATAAAACAAGTCTTCAAAATTGTTGGGTCAAAATCACACTCCACTCACGGTTTACGCCTTTCACGCGATTAAACCGTAACTATACTTTGAAACTAACCGGTCTAGGCTACGGCAAATATAAAGACCCGTTAGGATTCTAATAGGTTATTTTAAAACCTTCGTTCCAGAATAGGAGACCAGTAAAAGCTATCTGTGATTTACTCAATTAAGGATTATACTTGCAAAGGTAAATACTTTTAACTTATTTTCCGTTATACGGGCTTGGGTTACGGTATTTAAAATACCGCTTGGTCGGGCAATTGACCCCAACTCATTAGTAGTTGGGTATTATCAATGTGACCCGTTTAAAAATTGTTTTGTTGGCTTAAAGCCTTTGGGGGCTTAATGACCATGTCCCGGATATCCTTGGCAGCATTTACGAATGGCCACGACCTTGACATCCCGGTGTAGGCGTACACCCGGTATTATGTCTATGACTATAAAAGTATAGCCGTTGGTTACCCGCCACGGTGTTATATGCTAATGTGGTGTGTCTATTAAACTTTAACCCGACACGACTCGGGCGACCAAACGCATAGTGACATGTAATTCTTTACAAGATTATATATTTAAATAATTCTCCCAAGTTATAAAAGAGTTTGTGCCTTGTGCATTCAAATCAATTTTAAATAAACATTTTACAAATGTGTCGGTTGAATGTATTTACCAGTGTAAACTGACGTATTTTCCCAAAAAGATTAAATGCAGGTACTAAACGTAATCGGCTGGCTATAGCTCCTTAGCATCTTAAAGAGTCTCGCAAGCTTTTGATGCCTTGTCTGTTGAACAATACTTTTTATTATTTTGATCCCCCTGTGGATACCATTCTACTATTTGTGATACATTCGATATTACAATCATTGGTTGAATTATAATTATCTTTATGCTTCCGCTGTGCATTCATATATTGTGTGGTTGACTATAATGTTGCCAACTACGTCACGATAATCCCCCACCGGGCCCACCGGTGAGACACGTGGAAATCGGGGTGTGACAGGTTGGTATCAGAGCCAACACTGAGTAAATTAAACACTAGCCTTTGTGTTTCATCTCAGTTACACAATTGCACATACTTGAGTCTAGACAAGAACATAGGACAAATTCGAATTGCTATTCCAAGATTTGTCTTTTTATTGTTATTGTTATTTAAAGTTTTGAAAGCAGGAAATATGCCGCCTGCAATCAGACGAGGAAGAGGAGGTAGAGGCAGAGGAACAATCATTACTCACCATGATCACGAAGCTGGACCTTCAAACACGCGAGCTCCTTCCAGTACAAGGAGTGAAGAACCACAGAGACGAAGAAACCTTTTTGAACCTGCGAGACATTCTACCTCGCATAGCTCAACACCCTCATATCGTCATTCGTTTGGACCAGATTCGGAAAATAATCCCAATAACCCTCAACCATCCTTTTTACCTCTACAGCGACCTGCTTCGAAGCGATCTGCTTCGCACCATCCTTACGGCGATCCATCACCTTTCTTCGTAGGACAGTTTAACCCAGCAGATTACATTCAGGAACCTGCAGGCTTTGATCCGTTAGGACCACAGGATCACTTCTCAGAAGACCATATGGATGAGGACACAGATCCCATAGAACCCGCTCGTGGTACTCCCACTCATCCAATCGAGATCTCGGACGGGTCATCCTTCCATGGAACGCCCTATCAAGGTCCCGATAGCTACCAGGCGAGGTTTGACCAATGTAATTGGTACTTTACACCTTCACATAATTACTCGCCCCATGAACAACAGCAACAACAAGATCCTTCTGAGGATTCGCGGTTTGTGGCCGTTACGCCACCACCACCGCCACAGGTTCAACCAGTAATTCCAGATCCGCCAAGGCGTAGAAGATCAGGAGCACGGATGTCTACCCGAGGAGGGGAATTCCATTTCAGCACCCCTCGCCACTCGAGTGCTAGTCACTTTCCGTCAGTACCTGAAGAAGGACCTTCAAGTCCAGTACAGGAGGCGAACTCCGCACCAGTTGCACCATCTTCGCCACCATTTGGGTATGACCACCCAATACCTGCGTACACGGGTCCAACGGCATACAACCCGTTCGAACCGTCGTCGCACGCACATTACAATTACAACTATGAACGCGACCCATATGTGATAGCGGCTAGGTATAATGCCCGCTATCCCGACGGAGCTTTTGGAAACATGGGGATACCGGACTACTCAGCTCATGGGTATCCAGCACCTCCTAGACCTCCAGTTCCACAACCGGCGCCACAACCACGTTTCTCTCCTCCTGAGCAAGAAGAGATCCTCCACGATTAAGTCGTGTGGAACAAGATTTCGAGGAAGAACGAAAGAACAACAGGGGATTCCTTAAAGGTCTAGCAAACCTGTTGAAGGGCAAGAAGAAGAAACGAGACCATTAGTCTCCTTATGTAATATTGTATTTTCAATTTAGTCCCTGCGAGGACATTTATCGTATTTCAGTCCCTATGTGGACTTATCCTTATAGTCCCTGTGCGGACACCTATTTTGTATTGGTCCCTGCGTGGACTTGTCTCTTTATTAACCTCGATGTAGGTATGTACTTGTTAAAAGTCCCGTTTAGGGCAGCGTGTAATCGTATTTGAAGTTTATGGAATGTTATGTTATGAATTTCATTTTTGTTATTACTATATATGAAATAAATCAAAATCATTCCTTTTAAATTAAATCTGCCTAAACAAAGAATCTTAAGAGTGAAACCTAGCCAGGTGTCTTTTTAGACCCGGCCAAGATGGTAAGACCTGATTAAAAGATTCAGAATTTCAGTTAACCTCTGTAATCATGTTAACATTCATGGCAGATGTGATTCGTTAAAAATCGCACGCGTCATTCTTGTATAAGAATCCTTCTAAGGATTCCAAAGCCCAAATTAATGATATAATAAATCATGGGTTAAATCATCAATAAAGATGATCACTTATTAAACATCCATTAGTGCTGCAGCGCCTATGGGCCATAATGATTGTCATATAAGACAAAAGACAGTGGTGGTCTATGACTCCCTGTCAGAAAGGGTAAAAGGACTACGGTTCACACCTTCATACCTTGATTCTCTGTAATCTCGGCTAATATTATAATAACGTCCTCGTGACTAGGCTTTTATGCCACTAGTAATATTATTTGCAATTAGGATAAGTATGTTCAAATCCTAAATAAAAGTGAGTAACAAATTAACCAGATATGGTCTCTGTTACCATGGTTAAAGAATTGCCATAAAAGACAATTCCATACCAAACTCCTAAATAAAATTTTCGTTATCTTCTGTAACAGATTCAAGTTACCATGGCTGACCCTACTGGAGAAAATAGCCACTAGAATGAAGACGAATACGATAACGCCCAAGTTAATTTGACGGGCGCTCAATTAAAAGCTCTTGTCGATAACGCTGTCAAGGCAGCTCTGGATCGACAGTATGAAGAATATACTGAATCTCGGAGCCGAACTATATCCAAACCACCCTCGAAGCCGAAAACCCACTCAAAATCCCACAGCAAACCACTGTCCAAGCCTAAAAAGGACGATGATAACCACTCGTCCAATGAAAACAGTGTCCGTAGAGAAAGGGTATATACTGATGCGTCTCGCGCCAGGGGCTGCACCTACAAGTACTTTGTGTCTTGTAAACCCCGAGACTTCACTGGGGAGAAAGGAGCGGTCGATTATATGACGTGGCTTGACGAGATGGACACTGTGGTGGAGATCAGCGGCTATGCAGAGAAGGATGTGGTAAAGTATGTGTCACAATCATTCAAGGGCGAGGCCCTGGCTTGGTGGAGGGCGTTGGTTCAGGCCTCGGGAAAGGCGGTGCTATACAGCATGACATGGGAGGAATTCATTTCTCTCATCAAGGAGAATTACTGCCCTCAACATGAGGTTGAGAAGATTGAATCCGACTTCATATCACTGGTGATGACAAATCTTGACCGCCAGGCTTACCTAACGAGCTTTAATACAATGTCCCGGTTGGTTCCATATCTGGTAACCCCGGAGCCGAAAAGAATTGCTCGTTTTATCGGGGGGTTAGAACCCGCAATAAAGGCAAGTGTGAAGGCCTCTCGGCCAACGACCTTCAGGTCTCTAACTGACCTCTCTTTGTCCCTCACGATGGACGCGGTCCGACTGAGATCACTGAGGAATAAAGAGGCTGAAAAGAGAAAGCGTGAAGATGATACTTCACGGAGGTCGGGCAAGAAGCACCGTGGAAACGGTGATAACAAGAGAGGGTCAGAGTCAAGGAAAGATGGGCAACAATCTGGAGAGAAGCCCAAGTGCAAAAACTGCCAGAAGTACCACTTTGGGAAGTGTAGGCTCGGGTCAAACTCACAGACCCAGTCGAAGTCATATGCTTGCGGGTTGTGCAAGTCCAAGGATCACAAGACTGTGGACTGCAAGAAGATAAAAGATGCTACTTGCTATAACTGCAACGAGAAGGGGCACATTAAAAGCAACTGCCCTAAGTATGCCAAGAAGCCTGAAGAGGCCAAGAAGAACAATGCTAGAGTCTTCCGGATGGAGGCGAAAGAAGCAGTGCTGGATGACAACGTAATCACAGGTACTTTTCTCGTAAATGATATCTTTGCAAGAGTACTTTTTGATTCGGGCGCTGATAAGTCTTTCGTAGATCATAAATTTTGTAAATTGCTGAATATGCCTGTCAAAACTTTAAAAGTGAACTACGAGGTAGAGCTAGCAGACGGCACCATAGAAACCGTCTCCACTATGTTAGATGGATGTGTGATATCCATTAAGAACCACTCTTTTCCTCTATCTCTACTTCCCTTTAAATTGGCTGGTTTTGACTTAGTGTTGGGTATGGACTGGTTATCTCACAACCAGGCCCAAATCGTCTGCAATGGAAAGCAGATTGTGATAAAGACTCCGGCTGGTGAATCGCTTACCATTCGGGGAGATGCCCAATACGGATTGCCTGAGCAAGTGACTATGCTCAAGGCTTCTAAATGTCTAAAGAAGGGTTGTGTCATTTACATGGCACAGGTGATTATTGAAGAGCCTAAACCGAAGATAGAAGACATTGCCGTAATTTCGGAGTATCCAGAAGTTTTCCCTGAAGATCTACCTGGGTTGCCACCAAACACTGATGAAACACTAAAGACTGCTGAAGACAAACACTGTTGCTCTATCCACTGCTGTTTCTTAAGTACTACTGAAGACACAATCACTGCCCACTCAAAGACTGATCACCTTTGAAGAAAGCACTGAAGTTCAACATCAGTGCTCAGGCTACAACAGTGGAACGTGAAGCAGTTGTTATCTCTTGTTTTGTATTTCACTTATAATCATTTGTTAACATCAGTAGTTTGCATAGAACAGTTTTTGTAGGTTGTTAGGTTGTTAGATGTCACTATCATGGTGACGTCAGCTGAGATGCTTCAGTGGTTTGGTTTGCCTATAAATGGAGCAGTACCCTGTACTGTTACATCTGATTGACTGAGTGGTTTCTTCTTCTTTAGTCCAATCCTTTCATCTTGTGCAACCAACCTTGGGGTATCAGGCTGAGGGGGAGCTTAGTATTGTAAGCATGCTTGTAATCATTTGCTTTGCAATTCAATCATTCGACTTAATGTGAAGCAAGTGTTTATCATACTATTCTCTTCTTTGGATTGTGTTTACAAAGTTTGTATTCATTTCCATTGCACTTTTTACTGTTTTATATTCTCTGAATGTTCAATTTATACAAACAAACACAATCATGAGAGCCTCCAATCCTAACAATTGGTATCAGAGCTTGGACAGTCAAAATTCGATCTAACAATCAATTTGACATAACAGTTCAGCTCACAATTCATTGATACTAAGGTTGGTTGTATTTCAGTTGAAAAACAGAGTAACGTGAAATCATGTTCAAAATGATGACTCAAAAGCTCTGTAAAGCAACCAAGATGTCATAAGATTCACAAATCTCATACAACTGGTGTTGTCATGCACAATTCAATCATAGTTTCCAGATCTGGAAACTTATCTGAAAACTATGGTGTGTTCATCTTCATTCAAAAATTGATTTAAACGATTGTTATGAAATTTGTGATTTTTCATATTTTACACTAAAGTACGCACCTCAGATCAGCAAAACCTATGTTCATCTAAACACTAGTGTTCTGCTGACATAGAAAGAGGGAAATAAAGCTTTAGTCAAAATTTCTTATGTGCTCAATGGCAGGTTGAGAATCCTCAAAAGGACCAAATCAACTTTGTCAAAACACATTAAGAAAATAAGGTGTCAAAACAGTCCTAATCATACGTAATGTGAGATCTGGTAATAAAGCATGTACAAATGTGGCCAGATCTCTCAACACATTACTTAAAAATGACTCTGGACTAAAACTTCTTCAAAATAAAATCCCCGGTAAGTATTTCTGTACTTATGAATGGGAAGGGTAAAAAGGGAAAAAGAAAATGAACAAATCTCAAAGTGTGGTTATCTCAAAACTTTTGAAATCAAAAGAAAAGAGTATAAGCATAAAACACTTATGAGGTCAAAGTTTGGGTAAAACATTGGTCATCATGCAACTGAGTGCTTTCATCAGATACAGGAATCGTTCAGGTAACTATGGCATCTCCAGTGATTATCCTTAAAAGAAGGATTTACAAACAATTGTTAAGAAAATGACCCAAAACAATGGTCAAAATAACTTGAGAATGATATGATCATGAACTTATTTTGAAAAGCTGTTAAATCCTTTTGATGATTTTCAAAACTTCCTTTAATTTTTTTAAGGTGTTTTTCTCTAAATAAAACCAGATATATATCACTTTTTATAAAATATATTTTGTACTTTTACTTATTTTTGATAGTAAAAGTTCATCTCTAGTCAGGATGCAATTTCCTTATTTTTGTGTGAAATTACTATCCTTAAATCTGATCAAAAGGAAATGGCACACATATCAAGGTCATGTTAAGCTCAAGTTTGGTTTTTCACAGATCAAAAATTGATTGCAAATTGATTTTGAACTACTGAGATACTCATGTTCTAGTTCAAGTAATTAGACACAAAATGAATAGCTTTAGTAGAAATGTCTTCATCATCTGGGATGCTAAACCACTGTCTGGAATAATGGACTTTTGGCAAAACCTTGAACAAAAATTTCTGTAGATGACTGCTGGCAATTTAATCTTGATAATATACATCTAAAATGTATTTTTTTAAGAATAGCAATTCTGGTGCTCAACAGATGTTAGATAAGATATTGTGCTTTCACAAGTCAAAATCAATTCCTGCATCTGAACAAGCAGATGCTAAATTTTTTTTTTGTCAAAAGTCAAAACACTGTTGCACAAACAGTTGTTATACTAATGATCCTCATTATTGTCTTTAACCACTGTTGTTCCTTAAATGCTGCTGTGCCTCAACATCTGCTCTCTAAAAGTCTGTCCACTGCTGATAGTCAACCTCTGTTCTTTCAAAAACACCGATGTTTAAAATCATTGTTCAATCCACTGATACACCCATTACTTCATTTCATTACCGTTGTAACTACTGATGCTTGATCCATCAGGTGTCAAAACAACTGTCCTCCATTATTTACCATTTCATCAGGGGTTGGCACATGGTCAGTTTTTAGCCGTCAGATCATTATAACCACTGCCACATCAGCATTCACTTTTTCCCTAAATTAAAACCCTGATTAAACCCAAACAGGGGCTCACACTGTCGAATTGAATTCCAAAAGTTCTCTTCTCAAAGCAGTTTCCCACTCTTCTTCACAAAAACTCCCTTCGATCTTCTTCATCAAAAATGACGAAACCAAAATCGAAGTCAAAATCAAAACCATCTTCTTCCTCCACCCCAACAGACGCCACTCAAATGGCCGTCGAAACCACAGAAATCCGTTACAAAGCCCCTCACAATTATGTGGGAATACTCACAAAACCCACAACTGACAACACCTTCGACTCCATCATTGACATCTTATCTGCATCGAAGTACAAAACTTTGATAACAGCAGACGCTCCCATTTATCTTCAAACCCAGAGAGAGTTCTGGAAAAATGCCACCCTTGAAAAACAAGGAGACATCATCACAGCCATCAACTCCTCGATACAGGGTAAGAAGGTTCAAATCTCTCCACAATCTATTTCTGAAATCTTTAAACTCGATGATTTGAAAGGAAAAACCTCATTTTCTAAAGACGATTTGAAAAAGGATTTCATAAACAGGGGCTATGCAGAGCAACCTAAAAGGGATACCTTATAAAAAGGTTATTTTCCTTCTGCACCCAGATTTTTATTTCACACACTGCTAATGTGTGTTTCTAATAAAACAACGTCTTTTAATGAAATACCAACAAAAATTCAATGCCTGGGATATGCAATTTTAAACAATAAAAACTTTAATTACTCCCAGGAAATATTTGATGACTTGGTAAAAAACGTTGATAATAAGGCATTTCTGCTCTTTCCAAGATTTTTAAGCTACTATTTTGAACAAAAATTTGTAGAGGAAGATGAAGATTTGCCCAAACAAGGTGCCTCTTTTAAAATAAACTGTTTAACACCTGAGACATTCTCTAGAATGTTGGCACCAATAAAAACAAAAGCAGAGGTGCCTGAGCAGAATTTAGCAGATGGAACTGCTCCTCAGGTATCTGCTGCTGAGCCCACTGCTCCAGGTGATCAAAGCAGCACACCCACTGTTTTGAAACCCACACCTGCCACCACTAACAAGACCAAAAAGAAAATATCCAGAAAGCCCACCAAACCCAAACCAAAGGCAACTCTGGAAGATGAGATCCCAGAGACAATGCCAGTGACAGCACAAAAGTCACAAATAACCACTGCTGCTACTTGCTCACAGCAGTTGGAAGAAAGATCTCAACCCCAGCCTCAAACTCCTACTGCATCCTCACAAAAGGATCAGGTTGTAAGCACAGGGACCCCACAATATGAAGCTCTGGACCCACTCGGATCCATCTTCCACAGTCCTGATCCCAAGGACATGTCTCTTTCAACCCCTTTACCCTCACCTCAAATAATACCACCATCCACCATAACCTTGTTGCATGCAGCTGATGTTACTCAGACACAAACCAGTTCCTCTCAACCACCTATCACTGAGAGTATACTTCAACAGGTGACTGGGTCTGTTGTTGACACTTCTGCTATCCTAGCAACAATTGAGGAGGTTACACTGCAGGAATTACAAGTAATTCCTGTCAGTAGTTCAAGTGAAGCAGCCACTACAAGTGTTGAATCTACAGGTTTACACTTGGACAGTGGTTTCATTAGTAAGACTCCCTTGAAGGCAATTTCTTCTATAGCACCACTGAGAACCACCAATGAGTTTGTTTTGACTACTGGCAACATCAAAAGGTTATCAAGTGCTGAAGAAAGAAGTCCCGAGTACCAAGAACAAGGGGCATCAATGGCTGACTTTTGGGACTCTGTTCCTAAGTCATTCATTGGTAAAACTACTGCTGGTGGGGATTCAGATGATCCTGTTAACTCAGGTGATGATTCAAGATATCAGGAATTGACGGGCAGGGTCGAAAACCTTGAAACCTCAGTTGCTGAAATAAAAGATATGGTGCAGCAGCTGTTAAAAGCTCAGAAAGCCCAATCCACTGCTCCTCCTACTCAAGCACCTGCTCAACAAGCACCTGCTGCAAATGAGTTATGGAATCGTTTTCAACCACTGCTGGAAAGAAAAAAGCAGATGGCAGATCAGCAGCATGCCATACATGTTCAAAAGCTGACAAATATGGTGGAATCAAGATTCAAGGATACTCAGGCGGATATAAAAGCTATAAAAGCTCACATTCAAAGTGCCTCTGGAAAGGTTCCCTCCACTGTTCTTTTCATGAACGAACCCTTCTCATATAATGCCAAAAAGGGGGAGAAGATTAAGTGGAAGAAAAAGGGAATTGATGATGGTATATATGTTGAGCCAGAAAGTAGCCAAACCAAAACTGCAGTATCAACACACACCACATCACCGCACACCACCACAACTACTGTTCCACCACCATCTGTGTCTACAGCACAAAAACCACCATCACCATCAAAAACAGCCAACCCATCATCACCCCCTGCCAAAAAGCAGAAGACAACAGATGTTACAACATGTGTTGTAATGGCAACAGTGGTTGAAACACCAGTTGTTTCAACTACTGTTAGTCAACCACTGATCACCACTCAAACAACTGCCATCATAACCCCTACTCAAAAGCAGAAGACATCTGCTGATACATCAGTAGTTGTAATGACAACAGCGGTTGAAGCACCAGTTGTTTCAACAGCTGTTAGTCAACCATCCACCACTACTCTCACCCTTCCTACATCACAACCAAAGCTCTTCAACAGAAAAAGAAAGCCAATCACTGCCGATGAGGGTATACATGATCCTAATGCTGCAAAATATCCACTGGAACTTGAAGCTATCAAAAATGAGATGAGGCAATTCTATACAGAA